>NC_133332.1:95906706-96206706 GCF_042186555.1 Aquarana catesbeiana
ATGATGTTCTTATTTTTTTGAAGCACATCATTGATGTTTTTCTTGATTTTTTCCAAGTCCCTATTACACCCCATGATCTCCCTGATCAGGATCTGTGCACTTTCCGAGTTGAAAGGATCTGGATCCACAACATCACGATCACCTAAAAAGATAGAAACCAAAAAAAAAAACATGTATTATAAATATGCCGGCATCCATCTCTTACCTGAGCCTGTGGTCGCAGACACTCACCTGTTGTGGTGCCAATTTCCACCACGTCTTCCTCCTCCCGCTCTGTTTGTCTTGGGTGGATTTCCCCTTCTTTCAGAGGTGGGGGGTCTCTGGTCTCCTCGGATGAGGGGTGTCCTCCGAGTCTTTTCTCCCCTATGTAAAAAAAAAATGGTATACTTAGCACACAGATATTTGATGGCAGAACTATAAATATGAAACATTGTTTGGAAGTGGGGTACAATTTTTTTTGTGGCCAGAGTTCCAAGATGTAGCATTTTTATTGTCCTTTGTCAAGCTTGAATACTTTACCTGTCTTGTACAAGCTTCACAGATGGAGATACCCCTATAGTATACACTGGAGCACCTGTGTAGGCCCCCTAATAAAAAGGGTGTTTTTGTGTCCCACACTAGTGCTCCAGCATCCAGATGTGAAAACTGCTGCTGTGTGTCCTCTCCTTACACAGAATCTAGTTTGCATTTCATTCTAGTTACAAACCCATCTACCAAATTAGTTTCAGACAAGTAGGCCCTAAAAAATGTGGCCAAGTGCATATAGCAAAACCATGGTGTTTTCTAGGCCGAACGAACAATGTTTGATATGAACGAATAATGTGCCCATAAACATGAAAGTTGCCATTTTAAACAGGACAACAGTTAAGAAAAGCACATGGAGCAGCATGAACGTAATGAACATAAAAAGAATAGGAACACAGCACAACTACTTACTTTATTGCAGCACTCTCCGGATCTTTCTGTACTGCTCGTGCTCCCTTAATTTGAGGTCCGACCACCGCTTCCTGAGCTGATCTTTCGATCGTCGTACCCCGAAATTCCGGTGCAGACTCTTGACCACTTTCTCCATGATCTTGGCCTTTCTGACATTGGGGTTGGGGTAAGGTCCATTCTTCCCGTCATAGTCGGCCCTCTTCATTATGTTGACCATCTCCAACATCTCCCCAAAGGACATATTTGATGCCTTATATCGTCTCCTTCTGGATCTGGACGTTTCAGGCTCCGGGCTTTCCTCCTCCTCGTTGGTGTAATTATCTGACACCTGCTGTGTCTCCGCCATGTGCTCTTCCCCCACTGCGACGAACGAGAGGGGGCGGGGAATAGACTAGAAAGAATGTCAGGGGCGGACGGAGTTTCATGCATGCGCAGTGTCTATAAAGCATAACACGTGTGCGTAGTACGTACAATCTGTGAGCGGAGGAAGGAGTAACGGAGGCGCCGATCGTGATAGCGAAGGTAAGATTTAACATTGGGCCTATACTACTTCTAGATTGAGGCCTGTATTTGCACAAGTTTAGTAGACTTTAGGCTGACATTAGGGTTTGTCTTGTGTTGTGTCTTGCAGTGAAAATGGATATCTTGAAAGATAAGGACTTTATGCCAATCTTCACGGATATGTTCAGGGAGCTGCCCTGTCTGTGGCAGATAAACCATCCTGAATATAAGAACCAAACAAAGAGGAAGGCAGCGCTGGATAATTTGTTGGAATTTGTGAAGACAGTGATCCCCACGGCAGACATGACCTATTTGAAGGTTCTAATTGGTGGCCTGAGGAGCACTTATCTAAGGGAGCACAAGAAGGTCCAGGATTCCCAGAGATCAGGAGCAGCAGATGACATCTATGTCCCCAGGCTGTGGTACTATGACAGGCTGCATTTTCTGGCAGGTCAGACTGAACCCAGGCCAGCACTCTTCACTCTTCCTTCCATGCTTCCTTCCCCCCAGCTGAGGCTTCTGACGCCCAACCTGGGCCTTCCAGGCAGCAACATGTGGAGGAGCCCAGTTTGAGCCAGGTATAGCATTCTTCTAAATATTGCTGGTTGTCCAATAAATGATGTTAACTAGATGTTAGTTAGGAGTACTAATTTATGATTGTGATTGATGAAGCAAAAACTACAACCATGTCCCTTTTTCATACACAGGGAAGTCTCAGCCAAGAGGTGGCCGGGCCAAGCAGGCTGCCTGATATCCAGGTCCCTCCCCTACACCTTCAAAGACAAAGTGCCAGGAAGAGGAGTAACCTGGAGGAGGCTGCTATAGGCCTCTTTTGGAAGGCTACAGAGGCCCTGAGAACCCCCCACACTGTGGAGGAGGACTTTGCTGGCATAACTGCCTGCAAAATGATGCAGATGGAGGAACGCCAACGACTCCTGTGTGAGTTCCTAATTTTGGAAGCTCTCAATAAGGGGTTGAGGGTCCAAATAACATGTGCTACCCACATTTGTGACCTCACACATGGTCCTCCTCCTCCTCCTCCTCCTACTACTACTCCTACTCCTACTCCTCCTCCTCCTGTCACATCTCCAACACCAGAGCCACAGCGTGGAAGGAAGCGTGGAAGGAAGACCAGAGAGTGATGGCCCTGGATTTAGTCTGGTCTGGCCAACTATGCAGCCTCTTGTAGTACCACAGCCTGGGAACATACATGTCATCTGCTGATTTCATGATCTCTGGGACTTCTGGACCAGACTGCACTCCCTTAGATATGGACTCCTCAGGCCACCAATTTTGCTGGAAATGAATTGATGTGCCCACTGGGGGCCAAAGGCTTCGCCAATTTCAGCTGTTTCTCCAGCATTGCCTCCCTCTTTGTTTGGTTCTGAGCCCTTAATAAAGGAATTTTTGTTTCAATTATACTCACCTATGTGTGTTTTCCTTCAAAAAGGACAGTTTGTTTGTGAGGAGGCAGGTACATTTCAAAAATACAATGTGAAATTAACAAGAGACACCAACACCAAACAATCTCCTTGAGATAATAATACAAGATATCAATGGTGTTGTGGTAACTTGACACACAAAACACACACAAAAATATTCTGGTGTAAAAACCAAAAAAAGAAAAAAAAAACAGCCTTGAAAAAAATACAAACCCAAAAAAAAAAATTAAACAGCCTTGAAAAAAAATAAAAAAAAATTAAAAACAACCAAAAAAAAATTTGTTCAGATGTGACAAATCAAAATATATTGAGGGAATCCCGATAAAGAATAAAGAAAGAAGTTTGTGAGAAGTCTGTGTGAATATGAGCAGCAAAACTACTTCATTCTTCTCACATTATAAAGATGAACAGAGTGCCCTGTATTAAACTATTTAAAACATTGCAGCGTGATGAAAGTGCTGTATCCATTCCGAACGCTAATTTTACCAGACCGAGCTGTTCCGTCTCGGAATTTCTTCTGAGCATGCGTGGCACTTTGTGCGTCGGAACTGGTCACACACGGTCGGAATTGACGCGATCGGATTTTGTTGTTGGAAAATTTTATAGCCTGCTTTCAAACTTTGTGTGAACTTTGAGCCCTATGACCGGAGAGATGTGAACCACATAAACATGCCACAAGACTAACAACATGTAACACTAACAACAGTAGACCTGAAGTGTGCCCTGGTCTGCTGGACGGTATGCCAAGAGAAGGGGGCATACCCAAGATAAGTGAGTGGATGGTTGTAGAGGAAGTTTTTTCAAGAGAAGTGCCCTGAGAAGGGGAATGGGTGGGCGCACTGGAAACAACAAAAGACCACTGTGGGTGGTCTGCTTAAATACCCCCCCGGACTGTGAGTCTGGAATAGCTTGATATCTACCCCAGGACCAGACTGTTGCATTTTTGGACACTACGAGGTGCAGGATTAAGTGATTCTGATGGCGTGTCAGATGATGTCTGCATAGTACCTGACAGCCGTGGCCAGTGACACTGAACTCGCTTGGACGTAAGAATCCATAGAAGGCCAGGTAGATGGCTGCCTGGATGACCAGGCTGGGCAGTAACCCAAAGGGGGAACCTGACAGGACGGTAGACATTTCTCTGAATATAGCACTAGTGATGGGTAGTTGCTTGCTACTGGTTGGAGTTGCTGCCTGTGGATACCGCTTTGAATGGTTTTAACAGTGTGGGCTGCGAACAAGGATGGCTTGGAGGGGTCCTGTAAGGAGACAAAATGCTGGATGTCAGCTAAGTAGAGTCTGATGGTATTATGTGATAGAGCCAGCTGCGTGTGGCAGTACGATATGAAAGCCAAGATGTGTTTGAGATCTCCCGACACTGCCCCGGGGTTTGAGGCTTGGAACTTGTCGTAGGAATTGCAGGCAGTACGGTAGGCCTTCAGGGTGTTGCGGGATAATGACTGGTTTATAAGTCGGGTCATCTCGTGTATGTGTTGTTTTAATCCAGCGTCAGCTGTGACCAAGGTGGGATAAGAGATGTGGTCGGTCGGCTCCAGGTTCCTGTGAAAAGAATGACATGAAGTTAACGTGGGATAGTGCGTTGGACGAGACATTGCACTTGCCTGGGATATAGATGCATGCACATTGATTTGATGCTGCAGGGATAGTTGCACCAGCATGCGCAGGAAGGACTTGATGGCTAGTGATTTGGACCTGACTTTATTTATGATATTGGCTGTGGCCTGATTGTCTGTGGCAAACGTCACTGTTTGCCCTGCCCAGGTGCTGCCCCAGACTTGAGCTGCTGCCACAATGGGGTAGAGTTCGAATAGTGAGGAGGACTGACTGAACCCGGGATCAGGAGGATTTCTGGTGGCCATGGCCCTGCAACCAATGATGGCCAAAAATTGCTGCGAAGCCGGTGAGGCTGCGGTGTCCATGACTACCCTAGGTGAAGAAGAGGATGCTGACGGAATGAACATTGATATGCCATTCCAGTTTGTGAAAAATTTGTCCCACATTGACAAATTCGCTATTGCTGCTGTGTCTAGCCTAAGAATTTGGGTGGGATCTTGCGCCTGTGGGAGGAAAACTAAGAGGCGCGAGATGAAGGACCGCCCCTGAGGGATGATTCTCATGGCGAAATTAAGCATGCCAAACAAAGATTGTAGCTGTCTCTTGGTGCACCCTCAAGTAAGGGGGAAAGGTGTGAACAACCAACCTGATCTGGTTCAACTTGTCAGGAGGCAGGCTGGCCTGCATGAACCATGTGTCGAGCGTGACACCCAAGAAGGTGATGGACTGTGCCGAGCCTTCCACTTTATTTTCTGCTATGTGCACTTTAAGATTACCAAATACCCCTCCGCTATCCAAATCTACGAGGGGCTCACCGGGTTTTTCAATTAGCAGGAAGTCATCGAGATAGTGAATCACTTTCTGGTAACGTGCCTGATGCGACAGGATTGAGGAAAGGGACAGGGCAAAAGTATCGACCAGCCACGGGCTGCTTTTAGAGCCAAATGTCAATTTGGTGGTGAAATAATACAAGCCTTTCCACTTGATTCCATGCTAACACCAGAGGCATGGCTTGATTGGCAGTAATTTGAAAGCAGATATGTGTAAGAAGTGAAAATGCTGCGCTAAGCTAAAAATATATATAAAAACAAAAAGCAGCTGACACACAAACAAACCAAGTCCGCTGAGAGATGAAAATAAAAAGTGCAGCGCTAGAAATATCTAACATGCAATGGTAAACATGTAAATATAAGACAAACGCACATTCAAGTGCAAAAAAGTGTGAAAAAAAAATCAAATGTCCATATGTGAAATATGAAACAGCAAAATGTGAAAGTCCATATGTGAAGTAACAGTGAAGGGATATCTCCTCAAATTTCAAAGCAGAAGTGAACACCAGAAGACATATGGATATTCAATAGGAAAGGATGGGTACCCTTACCGGATCAGTAGGACGCACATAACATATAGCAATGCGTCAGAAGGCATAGGGAGGATCTCCCGTGATGTCCAGCCAGGCAATATCTTGTAAGCCGCAAGCACAGATGGGCACAAGAGGGAAGGTGATCCCAGATGAAAGTTGGATGGCTGTCACTCACAATACCCGTTTCCAGGAAAGGATGGTCCAGGGATGGTTATCAGCATTCAAACATGGGAAAAAGAAAAAGGGGAACTCCACATGGTGCAGGTCAACCAAATTGGGATTTATTGGAATAAAACACCTTACAAGAATAAAAAGTGATCACTGTAAAAATGGAAATGACAATGTGGGAAGCTAAAAATGCTATCCCTAAACGTTTCGACTGAAAAGTTTTCAATAGTGGCCCCACCGTCGACTAGTAAGAGTCTCTAGCAAAAACAGTCTAGTGCAAAGGACTATTAGCAGGTCTGTCAGCAGGCTGATGACTTAGTACTGAAGATTGATAACAAAGTCCGTAAACAGGCCGAGGGTCAGACACAGGTAACTGGAAGCAAAGTCTGTGAGCAAGCCAGGGGTCGAGCACTGAAGACAATAGCTAAGTCCAGGAGCAGGCTGAGGGTCAATCACTGGAGACAGGAAGCAATATCCGTAGACAGGCCGAGGGTCAAACACACGAAGCAAGTGGAGAAGTCCAAGAGGCAAGTCGAGGGTTAGATGCAGGAAGAGATCAGAGCAGGTCAAGGTCAATCCGGGTCACAACAGGTAATCAAGAATCAGGATACAAGCAGGAAACACACGGGGAGCTGAAAGACAAACCAGCAATCTGGTCATGGCACAGAGTGGCTTTTATAGGCCAGTGGGAGGCTCATGTTGTGTGTGCTATTGCGTATGCACATTCGCCATTCCGCTGAATCGTGCACACGCATTAGCCGGTTCGCTGAATTGCACACAAACATTAGACGTTTAGCCGAATTGCGCATGTGCATTAGCCGTTTCACTGTATTGTGCCCAGGGATGCGCCCGAGTGCCGCTCTACTGCGCATGTGTGAAGGAAGGCAGCAATATTGGCGAGACTGGTACTTGCCTCTTTCCTGACAGTGAAGGAGATTACAGTGAGTGTAGTTCTAAGTCCTGAAATTGAAATTGTTGCAGATTGCCGTGCCCCCTACTCACCGGATCGGATGTCCTAAATGTCCACCTGGGATGGCTGTGTGAAAGCTGGCAAGTTTTGAGCAGCACCAGAGGTGGAGGGATAGTTGGGGAGGCGTCTGCCACCTACCTCGGAGCACCAGTTTGCTGTATTGGTGGAAGACTGGCAGTTAGCACAAAGTGGGGAGCGTAGGCCCGCAAGGTGGCGGCAGAATAGCTCTGTATTGATGGTATTCCAGTTGGTGGTAATCTGGAACTGAGAGAGTCTAGCTGCTGCTTTAGCTGAGAATGACCAGTGGTAGTCATAGAATGAAGACCCCCCCCGTACTTCACCGCATGTAGGTACAAGTCCAGCTCTTTCCACCTGCTGAGGTTGGCCGTGCAAAGGACTTCTCTGACCATCCCAAATCCTAGGGTCTACACCTTTAAGGACCACTGAGACGACAGATGTTGCCGCTGGTGTTGGGAATAACAACCTAAAAGCTTGGCTTTCCTGGCTAAGGCAGGGTAGGAAATACCCCTGCGCCGTAGCTCTACTGTGAGCTTAGGGATGGTCCAAGCTCTGGGAGACTGAGTGCCGCACTTTCTGAACCCTCAGAAGGTGACAGAGGGGCAGAGGTGAACTCTTCACTGTCGGCCTGCAACATGGCTTCAGCTAAAGGCAAGGACAGGGGAAATTCATATGTTTAAGATAAGTTGAAAAGGCAGGAGGGGACAGATGCGTTGCGTAGGTGAAGATTGAAAAAAGGAGGAAGAACGAGAAGGACAGGAAAAGGAACGACAGGTGTAGTGAAGAAGCCGATTTGCGTATGAACGTTGTTGAGTGGAAATTTAGAGAACTCAAAAGAGTGCGTGGCAACTGAGGTGAGCCAGGAGGTGACTGGCCAGGTAACCGATAGCTCAGGTGCTCGACTGTGCTCAGCACAAACCTGTGAACCTGAGCCCCAGGCATACTGGGGCGGGGAGCTGCAGTCTGGTATTTCTAAATATGAATGTTGCGATCTGTAGTTTATTGACATATGTCCGGCCTGCTAACGCATGCACTGCCAGCAAACTTGATGTTAAGCGACCTTGTCCGCCCCCCTCTGACACCACAGGGGCTTCCCCATGGTTTCCCTGTGGCGTCAGAGGGGGGTGGGGTCACCTGTTTATGTCACCGGGTGGCCCCACCCTCAGTTATATAAGAATTGTCACAGAGAAGACGTGTCAGTCGGCGGGAGCCTCCCATGGAGGCGGATCGGTTGCGGCTTATTTTTTTTATTTTTTTCGGTTGTCGGGCGGCTTGAACTTACATCGTAGGACATTTTTATTGTTTTATTTTTTAAAAAAGGACTTGTCCCAAGCTGTGTCTTGTCTTTTTTACCATTTTTGACACTTTTTTTGTGAAATGGTAGGGGTACGATATACCCCATTACCAATTCACACGGGGGGGAGGCCGGGATCTGGGCGTTCAGATTCTGATAAGCCCCCCCGCCCGCATACCCCCACAGGGCAAAGGTTGTGGGGTGAGGCCCTTGTCCCCATTAACATGGGGACAAGGTGCTTTGGATTCAGACCCCAAAGCACCCTTCCCATATTGAGGGCATGTGCCCTGGTACGGTTCAGGTGGGGGGGCGCTCTATCTTCCCCTCCTCTTTTCCTGCTGCCTGCCAGGTTGCATGCTCGGATATGGGTCTAGTATGGATTTTGGGGGGGGGAATCCTACACCATTTTTTTTTAAATTTTGGTGCAGGGTTCCCCTTAAAATCCATACCAGGTGGTATGGATTTTGGGGGGACCCCTACGCCATTTTTTAAAAAATTTGGTGCAGGGTTCCCCTTAATTTTCATACCGGACCTGAAGGGCCTGGTATGTATTTTAGGGGGACCCCACGCAATTTTTTTTTTCAATTTTGGTTCGGGGTTCCCCTTAATATTCATACTAGACCCAAAAGGCCTGGTACTGGACTGGGGGGGGGGGGACCCGTGCTCTTGACGCATTGAGTTTTATCTATAGTTTTATCTATAGTGCCGAGACCTGACAATTCATTACAGCTGCAATCAGTTTTTAAATGACAATTTTTCCTTCAGAAATGTCATTTTGCTGTGGTACTGTTCTAAACATGGGAAAAATGCGCCACTTTGCAGGCATACTATAGACACCCCCCAGGCACGATATTTAAAAGAATATTTCATTTTTATTGTTTCACTTTAAGCATTAAAAAAAATCACTGCTCCCGAAAAAACAGTGATTTAAAAAAAATTTTTTGCCATTGATACATGTCCCCTATGGCAGGACCCAGGTCCCCAAACACTTTTTATGACAATAACTTGCATATAAGCATTTCATGTTCGTGTCCCATAGACTTTAATGGTGTTTGTGTGTTCTGCCACATTTTTTGCCTGTTTGCATGTTCTGCTGCGAACCGAACTGGAGGGTTTTCGGCTCATCCCTACTGGTGAGGTAATACCACGCACTGGAATCGACAAAAGACCCCTGTGGGTCATCTACTTAAATGCTTAAATACCCCCCGGGCTCCTCTTATAATTTCAGGTCACCATACTGGCCATCCTATATTATATATATATAGATATATATAGATAGATATATATCTATATCTATCTATATATATCTATCTACCGTATTTATCGGCGTATAACACGCACTTTTTTCCCCTTAAAATCAGGGGAAAGTCGCAGGTGCGTGTTATACGCCGATACCCTGCGATCCCGAGCTGTCAAAATCGCCGGCCGCGATTTGAAAATGGCGCCGCCGGCGCCGAAATACACAGAGCCGGTCCTCGGCTCTTTCCGGCGGCTCTCGTTTACTTTCGGCTCCACTCGTAGTCCCGAGCGGAGCTATCCGAACATACTCGGATAGCTCCGCTCGGGACTACGAGTGGAGCCGAAAGTGAACGAGAGCCGCCGGAAAGAGCCGAGGACCGGCTCTGTGTATTTCGGCGCCGGCGGCGCCATTTTCAAATCGCGGTCGGCGATTTTGAAGCCCGGGAAGCAAGGACAGGGGATCGAAGGCTGCACTGGGGCAAGGCTGCACTGGGGAAGGCTGCACTGGGGAAGGCTGCACTGGGGAAGGCTGCACTGACATGGCTGCACTGACATGGCTGCACTGACAAGGCTGCACTGACAAGGCTGCACTGAGAAGGCTGCACTGAGAAGGCTGCACTGACATGGCTGCACTGACATGGCTGCACTGACAAGGCTGCACTGACATGGTTGCACTGACAAGGCTGCACTGACAAGGCTGCACTGACATGGCTGCACTGGGGAAGGCTGCACTGACATGGCTGCACTAGCAAGGCTGCACTGACAAGGCTGCACTGGGGCAAGGCTGCACTGAGAAGGCTGCAATGATGGGCATTTAAATGTAAGTTTTTTTCCCTTCAACTTCCCTCCTAAAAGTTTTTTTTCCTTAAAATTCCCTCCTAAATTGGGGTGCGTGTTATACGCCGATAAATACGGTATATATATCTATCTATATATATATATAGATAGATATATATCTATATCTATCTATATATATATATAGATAGATGTAGATATATATATATATATAGATATATATATATATCTATATATATGTGTGTGTGTGTGTGGTTTTTTTATAGAAGCAGTATACTCGGCTCATAGTTGGCTTGATCAATGGTGGTTCAGGAATGTCTTTTTGCTATTATTCGGTTAAGATGCCAGTGGTAGTTGTCTGTTTTTTTTCTCTCCTTTCTCATCTTGCTATATGTCTTTAGTGATGTATGTAAATGTTCAAGCTGCGCATTTGACTCTCCCAGCACTCTATATTCCTGATCCTGAAGCCTCCAGTATGCAGGGGGAAGCTATCAAGCCTGCAGCCTGTGAATTCTAGCATAGCTTAGAGACATCAATAGCTCTCCAATGATTATAGAGGAGCCAAAAAGTACTATCCTCCTAGCAATCTACCTAGGAGGGTGCTACATACAGAAAAAAAACAAGGGCAGTCATAGCATCGGACCCTGGACACCTGGCAGGGACAACAGTAATGTCCTTTTACTGGGGTAAATGAGAACAAATGGCAAAAAATATGTTTGCAGCAGCACATTAGGACTCATGCATACTGGGAGTTTTTGTGCAGATAGAAGGCACAACAGGTATACTGTTCAGCCCCATAGTTGCCAACAGTCCCGATTTTCCCGGGACAATCCCGATTTTGGGACCCTCGTCCCGATTGGAGAGTGTCCCGAATCGGGATTTTCCATAAGGAAAATCGGGAATGTTGTTTTTTTTTGTTTTTTTGGAGCAGCGGGCTCCAGCAAAATGGCGGCCGGCGCCGCCGCTCTATCTTCCTCTACTGTTGAGTGGAGAGGGGAAGGGGGCTTGATCCGTGCAGCCAATGAAGCGCCTTCTTTAGCTGCATGGCCCCTCCCCTCTCCACTGAAGCGAGCAGAAGACATGGCGTCGTCGCCGTGTCTTGCTGAAAGCTCCCCAGCCCCGTACTGCGCAAGCCCTGCACCTGCGCAGTACAGGGGGTCCTCCATTGCCGAGTGGAACTTTCTCGGCAGAACACCGGCCGCTCCTGCACTGAGCGGGGGCCGGGCTGCATTGAGGGGGGGGCTGCACTAACAGGGGGGGCTGCACTAACTGAGGGGGGCTGCACTAACTGAGGGGGGGCTGCACTAACCGAAGGGGGGCTGCACTGAGGGGGGCTGCACTAACTGAGGGGGGGCTGCACTAACTGAGGGGGGGCTGCACTGAGGGGGGCTGCACTAACTGAGGGGGGGCTGCACTGAGGGGGGCTGCACTAATAGAGGGGGGCTGCACTGAGGGGGGTCTGCACTAATAGAGGGGGGCTGCACTGAGGGGGGGCTGCATTGAGGGGGGGTCTGCACTAGTAGAGGGGGGCTGCACTGAGGGGGGGCTGCAATAATAGAGGGGGGGCTGCACTGAGGGGGGGTCTGCACTGATGGAGGGGGTCTGCACTGATGGAGGGGATCTGCACTGATGGAGGGGGTCTGCACTGAGGGGGTCTATACAGACTCTGGAGGGGGCACCTGATGCAAGGACAGACTCTGGCGGGGGCACCTGATGCAAGGACAGACTCTGGCGGGGGCACCTGATGCAAGGACAGACTCTGCTGGTGGCACCTGATGCAAGGACAGACTCTGCTGGTGGCACCTGATGCAAGAACAGACTCTGCTGGTGGCACCTGATGCAAGGACAGACTTTGCTGGTGGCACCTGATGCAAGGATAGACTGCGCCGGGGGCACCTGATGCAAGGACAGACTCTGCCGGGGGCACCTGATGCAAGGACAGACTCTGCCGGGGGCACCTGATGCAAGGACAGACTCTGCCGGTGGCACCTGATGCAAGGACAGACTCTGCTGGGGGCACCTGATGCAAGGACAGACTCTGCTGGTGGCAGGCGACGTGGCTAGTGACACGCTCAGGGATCCCACTGATTCGGCATTATGGTGAGTTGAATGATTTAATTTTATATTACAATGTAATAGAAATAATGCGCTTCAATCATCCTGACCCCATAACAAC
Source organism: Aquarana catesbeiana (assembly GCF_042186555.1). Lineage (NCBI taxonomy): Eukaryota > Metazoa > Chordata > Amphibia > Anura > Ranidae > Aquarana > Aquarana catesbeiana. The sequence continues at coordinate 95,919,184 of NC_133332.1, forward strand.
CATGGTGCCGGGATGATTGAAGCGTTAACACCAGGCATTTGGAGTATCTTTATCTGCTGATTGTTAAACTTTCTAGAATACACATATTTCTATTGTGTAGGATCTGGGGCTGCTGTCCCGTCATTTCCCTCTCCCCTTTCCTTCTCCCCCTTTCCCTCTCCATCCCTCATTCATCTCAGACTCTAACCACACCCTCTTGAGCCACGCCCAGTTAAGCTACTTTCACGTAAGCCATGCCCACTTTTCACTTAAACCACGCCCACTTTTCGCGTAAGCCACGCCCACTTATGAAATGATTGCTAAGCCACGCCTACAAATAAATGCCCCGTCCCCTAATTATTGTACGGCTCCGCCTACAGCCAAAAAAGTGTCCCACATATTTTTTTTTAAATGTTGGCAACTATGCAGCCCCTCTGCTAGCAGTCTGTGAAAGGCTGAAAAATGCAGTAGCTGGATAGTGCACCAAGTGCTTTATGTATTTCTTCCAAATCTGTGCAGCAATCCAATGTGAAGCTTTGCATCTGTGCAGGAACTTCCTGTTATAAAGACTGGTCATTGCTGCTTTCTTTTCCAGTGAAAAAGTACATTACATTTCTGTTAAGGTATTTTCCATACTAGCTTGAAATGGAAATGTCTGTTTATCAGACTAAGCTGAAAACCTTTAAATGTACTTTAAAGTACAACTAAAGGTTCCTGTATGACAGCCTAAATAAGTCCCAGAACCTGTTATAGGGCGTACACACGGTCGGACTTTGTTCGGACATTCCGACAACAAAATCCTAGGATTTTTTCCGACGGATGTTGGCTCAAACTTGTCTTGCATACACACGGTCACACAAAGTTGTCGGAAAATCCGATCATTCTGAACGCAGTGACGTAAAACACGTACGTCGGGACTATAAACGGGGCAGTGGCCAATAGCTTACATCTCTTTATTTATTCTGAGCATGCATGGCACTTTGTCCGTCGGATTTGTGTACACACGATCGGAATTTCCGACAACGGATTTTGTTCTCGGAAAATTTTATCTCCTGCTCTCCAACTTTGTGTGTCGGAAAATCCGATGGAAAATGTCAGATGGAGCCCACACACGGTCAGAATTTCCGACAACATGCTCCGATCGCACATTTTCCATCGGAAAATCCGACCGTGTGTACGGGGCATTCCTATGTAATGCAAAAGCCTCAAAGAGTACAGCAGAAAGGCGTGACCGGAAGCCGACCTGGATGGACGCTTAACCAGACAGCTCTCTCTCAGCCAGCAAGAATCCAGGCAAAAATCGGGGACTTAGTTTACCCATCCATCGGCGGATCACGGACCACTTGATCCTCATCAGCCAGGAGATCATCCCAACCTCCACCGAGGTCCTTCCGGGACTACTTTAGAGTAGACATGTGCATTTGTTTTTTGTCCGAATGCATTTATATCCGAATTTCGGGTATTTTTGTTATAGTTTTAACAAATGATAACGAACGTGCAGAATCCGAAAACCAAAAGATCCGACATAAACAAATGCTTTATTTTCGTTTTCGTTGCGACAACAGTTCGATATAGATAGGAGATTCGACATGACGCTGACAATAGCGATCTGTGTCCATTGAACCTGTGGTCGAATGTGCCTAACCTTAGCTCTATTAGTCCAAGATTACTCTACATAGAGAGAAAAGATTTGACATAGAGAGAAAAGATTCGACATTATAGAGACAATAGCAAAAAAGGTCGAATGTGCCTAACCTAACTCTATTAGTCCAAGATTATTCGACATAGAGAGAAAAGATTTGACATGAAGATTCGGCGAAGCAGTCGCCGTGAGCGGACATTTATGGTCGGATGCTCCACCCATAGGCTATAGAAGAATTCTAATGTTGGTTGACTAGTAATAATACTTAATAAATATAATTATTACTAGTGTCATACAACATTAGAATTCTACTATAGCTTGTAGGCGGCACATTTGACCGGAAATGTACGATTGCGGCGTCGTACAGTTTAGCTGCTCCGTCGAATCTTCTTAGAACATTCGACAGACACCATAAGCCTTCAATGACAGATTCAACCTTAATTATTTTGGATTTTCGGACGAATGCATTTTTTAACGAAACGAAATAAAAAAAACAAATTTCGGGAGTACCTAAATAAATTTATTTTTCTTACAAAAAAGAAAATCCGAAACGAAATATTTCAGTGTGCACATGTCTACTTTAGAGCGCCCGACATGCCTCCATGTGAAGAAGACAAGATGGCGCCGGACGCCGCCTCCTCCCGTTCTTGGGCCTCCTCGCACTCACCATCCCAGGCTCAGAAACCTCAATGGGACCAGCCAGCATCCCAGCTCATGATCCCAGGGCCCGACGGACCCCCACAGGCGGTGAGTCACCCACAACGGGCTCTCCCCCCTAGCCACATCCAGCCCTCTGCACCGTACACACAGTGTATGGATGCCTTCCCGAGATTACTGTGGGCAGCTTCAGACCCCGGCATCCACGAGAGCAGCCCAGACTCTCCTACCCCCTCAGAAGATGTGGAGGACTTTCCGGCTCTCCCGGGCCTCATGCACCCATGGGCCTACCCAGTGCCTGCAGAAGGTAGTAGGCCTCACTCACCTAGCGAGCCTGCGCCAGCCTCCCCCAGGGCCCAGAGACAGTCCTGCTCTGGAGACTCTAGCTACACCAGGGGAAACGCTGGGACCCCCCCATCCTATGCCAAGATGACAAGCTCTCGGGCCCATCCTCAGATGGGGAGCCCACTAGCACCAACTCCACTGCCCTCCCACACCTGAAAGTGGTCCAAGTCCTGGGACCCACTACCGCAGCCTACCTCCCGTGTTCACGGCAGCCCTGTGAAGGACTTCCATTCACAGCCCTTAACGTCTCATTTGCACCCATAATGAGACGTTGCGGCCCATCCCCACCCCACTCCCCCATGGCAATTCTATCTATAAGCCATTCCAACTAAGGAGGATTTAAAATAGCTCATATAAGATGTAAAAACCACCTGCTGAGCTGAAATCCAGGCCCTCCATACGGGCCTCAAACACCTAGCAAACAGGGTGAAAGTGGCAGAGGAGGAGATACAAGAGACCAAATTGGCAGTCCACCGCACTCAAATTCAGGGCTCAGACCACTTGCTGAGAGACATGCAACGTCACGTCGAGGACTTGGACAATAGGGGATGCAGGAACAACATTCGCGTGCGAGGCCTGCCCAAATCAGAAGAACCTGAGGATCGACATTCCACCCTGCAGAACCTGTTTAACAACCTGCTGGGGGAAGCCGCTGACAAACATATTGAGATGGACAGAGCCCACCGAGCCCTTAGACCTAAGGGTCCCGCTTCTAAACCATGCAGTGTCATCTGTCGGGTGCACTCCTACATCATGCGCAAAGCTCGCTCCATCCGCAAACTGGTCTTCGACAACAATCCAGTACAGATATACCCTGACCTATCCTGGATCATGCTTCAAAAACATTGATTACTACAACCCCTTCTCCATGCATTACATGATAAGGACATTATCTACAGATGGGGATACCACTTCAGCCTGACGACAAGACATCAAGGAAAATCTGCTATACTGCGCTACCCAGAGGACCTGAATGTCTTGTAATGCTTTCCCACAGCTATCCGAATGGGACCTGGTGGCCACCCCTCCTCCACCACCGGTGGTCTGGCAGAAGGTCCCCCCCCCAAGCACTCTAGAGGACCGGACTCCCTCCCATAAAGCCACTAAACACAGAAATGGCTGACCCCACTCTGAGACGAACTTCCGTAGTCCAGTTAGCCTCTTTGTCCTTTTCTGTTTGCACAACTTGGCTGTACCACAACCAGGTCCCTACCCATAAGCTACTTCACGTATTGCCATATCATTGTTCCCCGACTACCTCTGCTTCATCCTAGCTTAATGCTGCCCTGGTCTCGGCTGAGACGCCGGAGAGGTTGACTCTCTGATAACCAACCCCCCCTTGGTTTACCATCCAAAGTTCCCCCCTAACTCCCTCTTAGTTGATTTTTATCATATCTCCGTGTTCCCCCTGACCCAAATTTTTTTTTCAGTTCTCTGGCTGGGAGGACATACAGGAACTGCATGGGCCCTCTGACCCCTAGATCCTGCAGGGCCCCCCAGACGATGTATGTTGTAAAAGATGTATATACTACTGTTCTAACCCCTTTTCTTTCTTCTAGCTTCCTTTCTTCCTTTCTCTCCGAACGTTGGCTCCCCACGTAGACCTCCTTGGCCACCGGCTCTCCACTCGTTGATGTCACGCTCCCAGATCCTAATGCACCACCAACAGAATCAGCTAGGCATACCCGCAGCTAATATTTCACTAAAGATATTTAACTAAAGGTCCACGGCCTAAACTCTAATTAAAAAAAAGACACCTGGCACTCCAGGAATTCAAGCAGTCAGGGGCAGATGTCATCATGATACAGAAAACCCATTTTGACATGGGGGACTCCTACACATGTGCTTCCAGACATTTTCCCAAAGTCTTTCAGACCTTCAATCTGTGTAAACGAGTGGGCGTCGCCATACTTTTTAAAAAAGGCTACCTTGATCCACAGGGACATTTTGTCATTATCCATTTGCCTATGGCAGTTACCTTCTGTGCTCTCTATGCCCCCAATACCCGCCAGCACCGAGTTTTAACGAGGGTTCTTGCCCGCCTATCTCGGACGCCCCATGATTTCCTTGTAATCGGGGGGAATTTCAACGTCTCCCACTCCACATCCTTTGACCGCCGCATGGTGAGCCCCCAGGCCTTGCAGACTAAGGGACTCCAAGCTCTTTCACCAGCTCACCAGAAGACATGCTCTCTTCAATGCCTAGCGGGCTCTCCACCCAGGCGACCGTCAGTACACATTTTATCCTGCCCCTCACCATAACCACTCGCACATAGATTATTTCTTTGTCAACAACAACACGCTCTGCGTCACTAGCTCCGCACAAATACTCCCAATCTCATGGTCCGATCATGCTCCCATCCTACTAACACTGAATCTCTGCACTCCCCTCCGTAGGCCCTATAACTGGCAGTTGAACAATTTTCTTTTACAGTACGTCTCCTCTAGAGCAGAACTAGAATCCGCCCTGAAATAATACTTTGCCGAGAACGACACCCCTGATGTCTCCCTCCCCACACTATGGGTAGCTCACAAGGCGGTCATCAGGGGTCGATGTGTTGCCCTTCCTGCAGCCATGAAGAAGGATGATAGGGCCACCAAGATACAAGTTGAAATGCACCTTAGGGTCCTTGAAGGCCAGCTACAATCTTCCCTGTCCCTATCCCTCCTTAAACGGATTACTCGCTTACGAATGACACTTAGGGATCTCGCGATGGGTCAGGTAGAGAAAGCACTGATCCGACTAAAACAGCTATACTACGACAAAGGTAACAAGGCACAATCACTACTGGCTAGAAAATAAGCTGACCGAACCCATACCTCTACCCCACACCAAATTAAGATCAGGTTAGGTTGCTTGTTATCCCACCCCCAGGACATAGCTAACACCTTTGCAGACTAATACACTGACCTGTATAATAAAACTGAGATACCACATAATCCCCCCCCACCAGACATAGTTGACAATATGACCTACTACTTGGAGCAGGCTGGAATACCCCAACTCCAAGCCTTAGATCTGCTTGCGCTCAATGCTCCCATTACTGCAGAAGAACTCACGATGACTATAAAAGCCCTACCCTCTCACAACTCCCCCGCACCGGACGGTCTACCATACGAGCAATACAAAACCTTCCTCCCCCTACTGCTCCCTCATATGATCAAACTGTTCAACGCCTTCCTTTGGCAAACCCCCATCCCAAATGACATGCAAAGCTCTTTTCTAACCCTGATTCCAAAACCAGACAAGAACCTCTCTTCTTGTGCTAGCTACAGGCCTATAGCCCTATTGAACTCTGACCTAAAAATATTCACAAAACTCCTCTCGATCCGCCTTAATGCGGTTCTTCCTACCATGATCCACAAGGACAAAGTGGGCTTTGTCCCCCTCCGTCAATCGGGAGATAACATGAGAAAGGTCATAGACTTAATTGATGTAGCTAACAGAGACAACTCAGAGTCCCTGATCCTGAGTCTAGACGCAGACAAGGCATTTGACCGACTTGGTTGGCCTTTTCTGTTTGCCACATTACGCCACATTTCAGGGGACCTTTCCTGAGGGCGGTACAACACCAATACTCCAACCCCGTGTCACAAGTAAAGATCCCTTTTGTCCTCTCGTCTTTCTTTCCAGTTAATAATGGTACCTGCCAGGGCTGTCCACTTCCCCCTTGTTATTTGATTTATGTGTACAGCCCCTGGTGGTGACCATCCGGGGGAATCCGGACATTCGGAGTATATCAGTAAGGGGAAAAGAACTCAAAATCTCGCTGTTTGCGGACGATATTATCCTCACCCTAACCCAACCCAGGATCTCCCTACCTAATTTACATGCTGAACTGCAAGCTGACGTATTACGATATGTGTGGAACTATAAAAGACATAGGATACCCCGCTCAGCCCTGATGGCATCACGCGCCGATGTATGCCTGGTGTTCCCCAACTTAGTTAAATGCTACCAGGCAGCCCAACTATGTGCAAAAGTTTCCTGGTTCCCCCAACGTTCCTACAATAAATAGATGGGAATAGAGAAAATTTGTCTGGTGCCCATACACCCAAACAGCCTTCTCTGGAACGCGAATGTGGAGGTAGAACCCGGTCGATTATTAGGGTTAATGTCTCAGCTCAGACAGCTATGGCGGAAGCTATCCCATGAACATCAGCTCAAATATGAATGATCACTGCTGACCTTGTTTCTCTGCAACCCTAAAGTGCCAGCTAGCCTTACCCATCAGATGTCATGGCCCTGGGCCTGGGAACCTATTCCATTTTGGACACCTAGTAGATCCCAGATCTCATAAACTGTTACCATTCTCTGAACTCCAAACCAAACATGACCTACCTCACCAGGTGTTCTACGGCTACTTGCAGATTCGGCACTATGCCTAAACCATAGCTCCACATCTGCAATTCTCCACACCTTCCCCATTTGAACGCATTATATTAGAGGGCTTCACACGTAGAGGATTGATCTCGGATATACTCCAGGGTCAAGAATGTGGAACTGATGGAGAAGATGACCGCCAGGATACAGGACAGGCTAGGCGACCACAATAGGGTCTGGGAGCGGTGCAATCTCCGGGAGGACGTACCCTGAGCCAGTAAAAGAGCCAATGCGGTAACCCTCTGCCTCTCTCTCTTCTCCTACTTTCTTCATCCCTCTTATCTCATCTATTTCTCCCCTCTTGGACATTATCCATGCAAAGTTATGTACGACACCAGTCTTCAGGTACTGCTTATTATAGTTCTAAAGCACTGTTATCATGGAAGTTGAAATGTATAATGCAAAAATTGTGAAGAAGGTTCCTCAATTGTCAACACCATCGCATTTTCCTCACACATTGTCCTTTTTCCTTTTTTTTTTCTAAACACTTGCACCTGTGTACTGTTTATTTTATTGAGACAACTAATAAAAAATGTTATTTGAAAAAAATAAAGTACAGCAAACCCTTACCTCTCCTGACTAAGCCAAATCTTCCTTTATTTGTGTTTCATATGCCTCCCTCCCAGTCACTGCAGCTCACAGTGGATGAGTTTCAGCAACAGAAGCAGTGGGCAGACTAGGTGTGGCCAGGTACTGACTGGTAAGATACATGTAGGCAGGGCTATCCAGGGGCTATCTTTTCTATACTGTAACTGCCCCAAAGCCCAAACAGACCTATCCTGTCTTCTTCTAAGTGTAAGGATGATGGGCTTGAAACCCTGCTATGGTCTACTAAAGCACTGACCCCTCCATTTATTTGAGAGTTACGTATACTGCAAGACCTTGCATTCCTCTTGTGGTTACAGGTTAGGGCTCTGAAAGTCTAGCCAAGCACCTGGGGCCCATGCGACATGGGGGCTCAGGTGAGGTAACCTGATGTATGTTGCATTGAGGGTGGTCCTCTCCTCACTGTCTGGAGAGTGACCTCTTTTTATAACCACTACCAACTCCCAAACCAACTAGGTTTACACTTGTTACTTGTATTCAGGATCTGTTCACCTGAACCAGTGTAGCATATTATAATATAGCACCTGTCCAGCCATCTGTGGCCCAACTGTGTACAGGCACACTTTACACTCTATCACTCAGGTATTCAGGCATTAGGTATTAAAGCACACACCTTCAGCCAAAAGCCAAGTCCATATCCTTTACTTAAATTTAAGTCAATACTTTGTTAAAATAATGGCATTGAAGTAAATCACACAGCAACACTTGAGGTACTTAACACAGTTCAGAAACTCATATCCACTGGAACCACAGAGAAAAACTGTTCCCACGAGGTCAGGGGCATATACTGTGTGTCTGATTAATAAAGTGCACAATAAAATAAACCATCAGAAATGTCCATAATAATCATATGTAAACAAATCTTCTTGTGTATGCTCCAACACCGTGAAAAATAAAATGCACGTGCATCAGTAAACTTGCTTAAAGTGTTTCACCCGAAATGATAACAAAATGCACTCACCAGATCGCCTCAGCCACACAGTGACCTCAAAGCATGAATAATAGAAAGGACTCCTTAGTTCAATGCTGTAATGCTCCAATCAAGTAATCATATATGGAGTAAGCTGGATCCCAATCCACTTTGCAGGTATACAAATGTAGATGTCTTCACCTTATAACATCTCTGCACTGCATATATCAACTTGCATCCACTGCATATATCAACTTGCATCAAGTAGGTCTGTGAAATAGCTCCCCAACAAAGAGCCACAGAAGGCAGGATATAGTATAATACCGCTTTTATGTTTTATTGCTTATAAAGAGCACTTACATAGTCCAGCATGAAATCACAAACAATCTGCTCAGGGGGAAGCAGAAACCGGTCACACACCGGTATAAAACTAACAATGTGTGTGGTGCATCTCAGCTGTGCAAGCAATAGTAAAGGGCTCCTATGATTGTAAGCGTCAGGCCTCACCTCTATGCATTTCACGCTAGAGAGCGCGTCATCAGGAAGACTTCAACATTGAACTAAAGAGTCCTTCCCATTAGTCATGCTTTGAGGTCACTGTGTGGCCGAGGCGATCTGGCGAGCGCATTTTGTTATCACTTCAAGTTTACTGAAGCACGTGTGCATTTTATTTTTCACGGTGTTGGAGCATACACAAGAAGATTTGTTTACATATGATTATTATGGACATTTCTAAAAGTTTATTTTAAGGTGCACTTTATTAATAGATACACAGTGTATATTATTATTTAGATTTTTGTATTGTTTTAATTGAAGGCTATAGCTCTACTTTACGTTGTTAAATTTCTTCAAATGTGCCTGACTGTCCGATGGCATGTAGAATGCAGTGAATTCGTTTTTTCCAAAGAAAAACACTTTATTGTGGTTATGTTAAATGGACACATTGGATATAGTAAGTGCACAGTGGTTATGTTAAATGGCCAAAATGAATAAGGCAAGTGCATAGTGGTGCTCCCAAGGTGCTCTGAAGCTCCATTTAGCCAAACAGAAATGGTGTACAGGCTTTATACATTGCCAGTAACTGTATGATAATGTTGCTTTACACAGGGTTTCCTAATGATAGGTTTCTTTTTGGTATGCCTCTAATAATTTTCTTCCTACAAGGATGGGGTCATTTTTGTATAAAACATGTCATTGTCACTAGATCACTGTTGTTCCAGCTCCAACCTGACCCTTTTACCCATGAAATATTGCACTCCTACAGTGCGTCTTTGATTATTAAGCCCCAAACAGCGAATTACAGGAAGAAAGGACATATGGCTTCAGTACAATAGGATGTTTTGTTTAGTGAACCAAAGTTCCCCCTTTATAATAGGTATGAATGGGTATAAATATTTTATTCTAGCTCTGGGTGGATGATATGTGTGCGGTTTGTCTGAGTAGGTCTCTGTTAATGTTTGCCCTTGTAATGATGATATTATCTCCAGTCTGGAGTGCGTAGACTTGAACGCACGCGGTTTATTAATACAAGACATTGTGCTCCCTAAAAATCTTTTTTATCGTTGTGTGCAAATACACAGAGGATCCTAATTAAATTGACATAGAGCCATTGTGTGTCTTTAACAAAACACAAGGTGCATTCTGGGAAATGCTGAGGAAGAAGGATGAGTAGGTTTTATGCTGTAATAATGGTCTTTGCATGCTTGGGCTATCAACAGCCTCTTGTCTTTTTAGTATAAAATCACAACTGAAGAAATAAAGCTTGCTGCTTTAAAATCATGCTGTCTACAGCTTTGAGGTCATAATCAGCAAGCTTCAAACAGGGGTCCTCAAACTTTTTAAACTGTTGGGGGGCTGGACTATAGTTTAAAAAATATGAACAAATTCCTATGCACACTGCACATATCTTCTTCATATTTTCTGCACTCATAATGCAGGGATCAGAAGTGTGCTGCACTCAGAACACAGGGATCAGGAGTGCGTTGCACTCAGAACACAGGGATCAGGAGTGCATTGCGCTCAGAATGCAGGGATCAGGAGTGCGTTGCGCTCAGAATGCAGGGATCAGGAGTGCATTGCGTTCAGAAGGCAAGGATCAGGAATGTGTTGTGCTCAGAAGGCAGGAATCAGGAGTGCGCTGCGCTCAGAACACAGGGATCAGGAGTGCGCTGCGCTCAGAACACAGGGATCAGGAGTGCGCTGCGCTCAGAACACAGGGATCAGGAGTGCATAGCGCTCAGAACACAGGGATCAGGAGTGCATTGCACTCAGAACACAGGGATCAGGAGTGCATTGCACTCAGAACACAGGGATCAGGAGTGTGTTGTGCTCAGAACACAGGGATCAGGAGTGCGTTGCGCTCAGAATACAGGGCTCAGGAGTGCGTTGCGCTCAGAACACAGGGATCAGGAGTGCATTGTGCTCAGAATGCAGGGTATCAGGAGTGCATTGCGCTCAGAACGCAGGGATCAGGAGTGCATTGCGCTCAGAACACAGGGATCAGGAGTGCATTGCGCTCAGAATGCAGGGATCAGGAGTGTGTTGCGCTCAGAATGCAGGGATCAGGAGTGCATTGCGTTCAGAAGGCAAGGATCAGGAGTGTGTTGTGCTCAGAAGGCAGGGATCAGGAGTGCAATGTGCTTAGAACACAGGGATCAGGAGTGCGCTGCGCTCAGAACACAGGGATCAGAAGTGCATAGCACTCAGAACACAGGGATCAGGAGTGCGTTGCACTCAGAACACAGGGATCAGGAGTGTGTTGCGCTCAGAACACAGAGATCAGGAGTGCGTTACACTCAGAATACAGGGCTCAGGAGTGTGTTGCACTCAGAACACAGGGATCAGGAGTGCATTGTGCTCAGAATGCAGGGTATCAGGAGTGCATTGTGCTCAGAACGCAGGGATCAGGAGTGCATTGCGCTCAGAAAACAGGGAGCAGGAGTGCATTGTGCTCAGAACACAGGGATCAGGAGTGCATTGCACTCAGAACACAGACTTTGAGACTCCGTTAGGCTCAGAAAACAGGGATCAGGAGTGTGTTGTGCTCAGAACACAGGGATCTGGAGTGCGTTGCACTCAGAATGCAGGTATCAGGAGTGAGTTAGGCTCAAAACACATTACAATGCAGCAGCCGGGCACGAGTATAGAGGCAACACACACCGGGCCAAGCTCTCTATGGAGCTGCACTACAGAAGGAAGAACTAGAAAATTAAGAATCTTATCTGAAAATATTCATAAATCAGTAACTACATCCTCAAGTTGTAGGAATGCATCCTTGAGAGGATCGAGCTCTCCCTTGAGTGGAGTTTGCTCTTCAGCTGGATTCCCTTGGAAGGACAAAGACCTTGGCTGGGTTAATAGCCACAAGCGATAAAGACCTGCCGCAATAGGAGGTCATAGGGAGCTGGTAAGCGGCCAATTTATGAGGTGGAGGCTTCTTTTCCTGGAGATCACACAACATTTTGGTGAATGCTAGTGCACCATGGGATATATTGGATTTCTTTATCACTGTGTGCACTTTCTTGCAGCGTGTTTGCTGTATGTTTACTTTCTCCTTTAATATAGAGCGCAGCTTTGTTTTTGGACTTTTTGTTTTGGCTGTGTGTGTCTCACAGAAAAAGTTGCTGCTGTAAGGTTATTAAGTTTGTTTGGGTAGCACAGTATTATTTATTATTTAACTTCCAGAATGTGTCCTGGAAGTCTTCTTTTCGAAGTGACTTATGAAGATCAGTGCCCCTTGTGACTGTGCATGCAGCCTTGTGCTGCCATTTGTTGGCGTGTTACAAAACTAGTTTAAAAAATTTTTGATACCACCCTCTTATGGAGGGCATAAATTCCTACTTCACTTGCTGCACTCCTATCCTGAGCAGTCAACCTAAAAGTACTAAAGGAAGACACATAAAGGCAACTAGCCCTTTCAGTTGAGGTCAGCAGTTTCAGCCTATAAATGTTTCCCAGTACAGTTTTTCTTTTAAAAACTCAACGAAAACATTTTCAGCTTGAGTTGTAAATCATGTTATTTATTACCAAGATCACTCATTGGAAGACACTCACATGAATTATGTGAAGGAACTGCTAAAATACTAACAACTCTATGTATAAAAATACCCATAATTAAAATATTTGACAGTAATCAAATTATGAGTGCTCCACATAAGCTGTCACTGATGGCAATGGGAGGCTACAAAAAAAGAGTCTGCAGGATTTTTTTTTAATAGCTCTCAATGCTAAACACTCTTCGTTTCAACTATCTTTTGGTCTGGTCATCTTCTGAAGCATTTACTTACAGTATTTATCCACTGATGCTTTTTAAACTTTTTTGCATAAACCTGTTTCTAAAATAATGCAATTTGTGGATAGCTGTCTTTTAAGAGAACACAATGCATACTTAAAGTGGTTGTAAACACCAGTCATATGCCGCGTACACACGGTCGGACTTTTCATCTACAAAAGTCCGATGGACGCCGACGGACTAAAGCTGGCTGACAATCCGATCGTGTGTGGGCTTCCCTGGACTTTCAGCTGACTTTTCCAGCCTCAAATCTGACGGACTTTAGATTTGAAACATGCTTCAAATCTTTACGTCGTAACTACGCCGGACCCAGAAATCCGCTCGTCTGTGTGCTAGTCCGACGGGCAAAAACCCACGCTAGGGCAGCTATTGGCTACTGGCTATCAACGTCCTTATTTTAGTCTGGTGTACGTCATCACGTACGAATCCGTCGGACTTTTGTGTGATCGTATGTAGGCAAGTCCGTTCGTAAGAAAGTCCGCTGCAAGTCCGCCGCAAGTCCGCCAAAAGTCCGTCGAAAGTCTGTCGGACAGGCTGTCGGATTTTTGTAGACGAAAAGTTCGACCGTGTGTACGCGGCAATAGAATTTGAGCAAGCGCATATACCTGTAGCATTTACTTGTCTCTCCCCAAAGCTCTAAGTCTCGTTTCTCTCTGGTGCTTCATTACTCTGTTATCAGCATGAGTCACTTCTGACAAGTTTCTCTCTGGTGCTTCATTCTTCTGTTATCAGCATGAGTCATTTCTGGCAAGTTCTCTGACACATGAGATAACATGAGCTAAAAGGGAGATAAGGGGGGGGAGATAAGCACGAAGCTTGTCTATTGAGAATACAGCTCTGAATGTTCCTTTGTTACTCTGTCTCTGTCCTCCAATCAGCTCACACACAATGTAACTGCAGTCTCTCTGCCCTTCCCTATGTACTGCTAACAGACGAAGAAAGATTTTTAACACAGTCTGCACTTTGGAAAGGGTATAGAAAGGGGAAGACTGCAGATATACAAGTAAAATTGATGTAGGGGGATTTGTTTTATCTCTGTGTATCACCTGAGGCTATTCACTTTACTGGGTATATGTAAGGGTTTACATCCACTTTAAGTGTTAGGGCTTGACCAAAAAAAGGTAGGTGCAACTAATACTGCCAATACATAGATCTCCAATTTATATATAACATGACTCCCCCCCCCTTCCCCCTTGCAACTGAACTTGTGCTAGGTGATTGGTCTCTCAGGCACCCAACACTGTGACAAGGGGTAGGTAGAGGGTTGTTAGCCTTGTGTAAGCCTTGTGTATTTTATTTTTACACCTCAAATAATTCTATTCTCTGATCTTCTCAAAACACTACTTATTCAATCTAACATATGTTTATGAAAATACTCTAAAGCCGTGTACACACGACCAGACTTTTCGACTGGACTGGTCCAACGGAACGAATCTGTAGGACAATCCGACCGTGTGTGGGCTTCGTTGGACCTTCAGCTGACTTTTTCTGTCGAAAATCAGATTGACTTTGGAACATGTTTCAAATCTTTCCGACGGACTCGAGTCCAGTCGAAAAATCAGTTTGTCTGAATGCTAGTCCGACAAACAAAAAAGGGCGCAAGGGCAGCTATTGGCTACTGGCTATGAACTTCCTTACTCTAGTCCCTTCATGTGTCATCACGTTCAAACCAACGGACTTTCGAACGGACTTTAGTCCGTTCGTGTGTGGGCAAGTCCGGTCGTTCGAAAATCCATCGTAACTCCGTTGAAAGTCAGTCAGAAAGACAGTAGGACCTTTAAAGCTGAAAAATACGCTCGTGTGTATGCGGCATTACTCTTGGAATTACTGTGCTCCATTCACGAAGTAGTAAAATAGTTCATAGCGGTTTTTTTTCTAATGTTTGCAGTTCATAAAAAAACGTTACTAAAATACCGCATGTGCTATTTATCTCATGAAATCCATTGTTCTCATTGCGATATCCAGTGGGATAGATACAGTGGAGAAGAATTAGAACCCCTATTAGTTTTTACTGCTAGTAAAGAGGTAAAATGGTTTATGGAAATATGCCAACTCACTAAGTCAGCATGGTCCCTGCAGCATACAGTATGCAATAATACCAATTTTTTTAAAAAGGTGACTAGAATACCAGTAATAGGGAAGCTGCTTTCAAAGGACACATGTAATGAATCACAAACAACTAAGTTCAATTAGGTAAATACAAAATATCTATAAAAATGACAAATTTTGATTGAAAATAGTATCAAAAACTACAAACATATATAAACACCCTTCTTTCACCAATAAATAAGACGTCTTTTTTATTGGTGGAAGAAGAGTATTTACGGACGGAAAGTATTCAGACCCCCTTAAATTTTTCACTCTTTGTTATATTGCAGCCATTTGCTAAAATCATTTATGTTAATTTTTTTCCTCATTAATGTACACACAGCACCCCATATTGACAGAAAAAGACAAAATTGTTGACATTTTTGCAGATTTATTAAAAAAGAAAAACTGAAATATCACATGGTCCTAAGTATTCAGACCTTTTGCTGTGACACTCATATATTTAACTCAGGTGCTGTCCATTTCTTCTGATCATCCTTGAGATGGTTCTACACCTTCATTTGAGTCCAGCTGTGTTTGATTATACTGATTGGACTTGATTAGGAACGCTACACACCTGTCTATATAAGACCTTACAGCTCACAGTGCATGTCAGAGCAAATGAGAATCATGAGAATCATGAGGTCAAAGGAACTGCCTGAAGAGCTCAGAGACAGAATTGTGGCAAGGCACAGATCTGGCCAAGGTTACAAAAAAATTCTGCAGTTCTTAAGGTTCCTAAGAGCACAGTGGCCTCCATAATCCTTAAATAGAAGACATTTGGGACGACCAGAACCCTTCCTAGAGCTGGCCGTCTGCCCAAACTGAGCTATCGGGGGAGAAGAGCCTCGGTGAGAGAGGTAAAGAAGAACCCAAAGATCACTGTGGCTAAGCTCCAGAGATGCAGTCGGGAGATAGGAGAAAGTTGTAGAAAGTCAATCATCACTGCAGCCCTCCACCAGTCGGGGCTTTATGGCAGAGTGGACCGATGGAAGCCTCTCCTCAGTGCAAGACACATGAAAGCCTGCATGGAGTTTGCTAAAAAAACACCTGAAGGACTCCAAGATGGTGAGAAATAAGATTCTCCATTTTGGATAGAGTAACGGAGAGTTATAACCCCTGTCAGATTTTTTTTTTATCTGTGTCCCATTGGAAGATTTCCCCTCTATTGCTTTTTTGAGGACAATCCAAAATTTGTGATTTTCTTTTACTTTCAATAATAATGGTAAACAAGACAAATATAGAGAGGGTGAATCTTCCTAACGGGGGCACAGACAACAATAAAAACCTGACAGGTGTTTTAATCCACCCCTTCTCTATCCAAAACTAAAAAAAAAAGTTTTTTCCTTTAGTTATACTTTAAGTAAATTAACCCCAATGATTTCCATATTTAAGTTTCTATTCTTTACAGTTGAGAGAACTGATCCAAAAAGGCAGAGACTATGCAAAATTGGCGGGATTTACTGACAGTTTTGAGCATTTTGGGTTAAATTCCAAAAAAACAGTATAGTGATTTGACTGACAGTTGCAGGATCGCATGGGATATTTAGGGAAAATATGTGCAGACACCTATATACCGCATGTGATCTGGTTCTGTGAACGGAGCCCACTGTCTTAAAAACATTATTTTATCCATTATGTAATCTATAGACCAAAGATACATTAGAATGAAAAAATGGCTTTCTGTACTTTGACCAGTTAGTTATAAAACAAGTGCTCTCATCAATAAAAAGGACTGTTTAGGGTTAACTAAGCATTGCTAAGGAGTTAAATAGGAACAATATTTTTTTTACATTTTGTTATTTTTTCCTAGCAAGGTTTCTTTATCTGACATCATATGCACATCAAAGATCACTCTGCTATGAATGAATGGAGAAGTTACAATGAAGCAACAAT
This sequence comes from Aquarana catesbeiana, assembly GCF_042186555.1. Lineage (NCBI taxonomy): Eukaryota > Metazoa > Chordata > Amphibia > Anura > Ranidae > Aquarana > Aquarana catesbeiana. The sequence continues at coordinate 95,935,981 of NC_133332.1, forward strand.
AACATTGTTTTATTGTATCTCTTCTTGACACTGAGGCTCCATTCACACATTACCTACCGGGAAAGCGTGTTCCCACACAATCTTAGTGTGTTACTGCGGGTCGTGCTTTGGGCAACCTATTCACTTGAATGGGCTGCCCTATGCCTGACAAACATGCCAAAAAAGCTCCTGTACTTTTTCTGGCATGGAGCATCATGTCATTTTTCCACAATTTTAGCACAATCTGGAATCACGTGTAGAATTGTGCAATTCTGCCTGCAACATCAGATATGCAAAGTGTGAATGGGGCCTGAAGAAGGTTCTACCCTATGTTCATAACTAGCTAATAATACCATGGTAATTGGATCAAAGTGACTTTACCAAAGTGAGTTACCTAGGAGGCTATAAATGTTGGTGTATGTTAACAAAACTTATTCAAACTCATTCGAACTAAGAAAGCCAGTTGGACAAGTAGTAAAACATGTTCAATGCTGCAGAACAAGTCCAATCGAATGTGACTAACTACTACTAGCCATATAACCTCACAGTTGCTAATTATACGTTAGCTATGAAATCATGGATTCTCACTTACACCAAGACATCTTTCCACCAATTTCACCATAGCTTTACACATTTTTCATAAGACATAAATAACCAATATTATCTGAAGTCTATATTTTATGGTTAGCTAGCTCCTAAATCTACCAAAGTTTTAGGTATTTACAGTTTGTCCATCTGTCCCTCAGAATCCATTTAAATCCTTTGTAGTGATAATCAGAACAATCTAGGCCACACTTGTGTACATCAAATGTGAATTTACAGTTATTTTATTAGGAATAGCAACTTGGATGGGGATAGGAAGTTATGGGATGCCCAGAACTTGGTCAAAGTGGAACTTTGAGGACAACTTGAATGATCACAGACTTCTTCCAAAGATGTCAGACTGTACTCGCTCTGGAATAACTGTACATCCTGGCTAGCCACCAGTCCCAACTTAATTTCAGGTACTTCCCAGCAAAATGCCAATGTCAGCGCACATGGCTCCGATTGAGAACTCCCCGAGTAAGGGTGGCGGATAACAGTATACTGTACCTCTGAAAGCTAGCTCAATATTGAACTCTGCTGCAATCCCCCTTATAGGCTTGGGGAGGGGTGAAGAGTGTAGAGGTTGCTCACTCACCCCTCTTAAATTCTGCAACATAAATGATGACTTCTGTCCAGGCCTCTTGCTGTTCAGGTCCTACTTGCTTTCCAGGGTGTCTCAACCAGTCTACTCCTCTCTGTCCAGGCTTCTGGATCCTGTATTCTCTCTCCACATGGCCAGGCTCCAGAATATTTATGGGGCAACTCTCCATCTATTGGGCCTTCCTCTCCCAGGGATTGGTAGAGCTCCCATAAATATTCAGGCTTCTGGCTGCATTCCTCCACCCACTAAGTTCTGGAAGCTTCCAGAAGCCAGGAGAGGTGACAGAGTCTCAGTCCTCAGATAATGAAAAAAGACCAGGTTGGAAAGGACCAGGTAAAGAAAAATGAATCAAAGGCGCTGTCACGTCCTAAGGCACTATGGGAGCTGGACACTTTGGAGAGATCGAGCGCCCATTATTGTAAGCATTAACAGCGGTACTTACCCACAAGTACCGGGTGCATCGGCGAAGTCGGGAGGCGGCGTAGCTGGGAGCAGGAAGCACTGGTAGTGAAGATGCAACGTGGTTGCCAAAGTTGAATGCAAACTCCCACTACTCAAAAAGCTACCCTAATTATGCAGCCGGCTGCACCGAGATGGACCTTGGTACTGACCGCTTCGCAACAGGGTGGTAATGTACAGATTTAATTTGTATAATAACAACATAAAGGACTGTACTGCTAGCCCGCATCCAGATTTATAGGTCTCACAATTACCTATTACAGAACTGCAGTGATATATTTGCTTACATAAGGGCAAGGTTACCTATAGCCAGCAATCAATGAGTGACCCAATATATGCAATCAATGCTGCTATGAATTACATTTATGAGTTGCTTGCTGCCTGGGGAATCAAGGAAGACTAAATCTCCAACTAAGAGCCAATCTGCCACCTGAGAGGCCCAGACTAATCCACGCCACTTGTACCCTATGGACTGCCTGACCTATATGGGACTATTCTGCAGTCCCTAACTCTCTATACAGCTATTAAGAGTATTGGCATGTAGATATTCTTCTGATGCTGGCCTGGTTATCCCTATCCAACAGTCTCTTCCCCCATTAGCTCTCCCATCTATCCTGTCTCCCTTCCATTTTGTGTTGATCAGTGCCAGTTAACACCTAAAAAACTCTGAGAATTAAGTGACCCATCGTGATCCCCTCAGGATAGTATTTCCATCCATTAATTGAACACGATACTGGATCACTGACCACCACAAAGCGTCCGGACTGTGCTCAGCGTTTGTCTTGTTACTTGTGTGTGTTGTCTTGTTTGTCGATATTTGATATATGGTTACTTGCCTAATGGCATACTGTGATTAATTGCCTGAATGAACTGTTTGACTAATTAAATAGAAGATTTGATTAATTTTATTCAATAAATTTGATACCTTTTGATATAATTAGTTTTGATCAATTTTTGTTGCTAATAGTAACCTTCTTTCTTTACCTGGTCCTTTCCAACCGGGTAATTCCCTCCCTCTCTTTTCATTATATGCTCAATGGTTACAGCAACAACACCATCCATGGTTCAGTGGTTGGTCACCTAATATATCTGATCACCTACCAGTGAATTGCTTGCTTATTCCCTTCTCCCCCTTCCCCCATTTTTCCATCTCAGCCCTCAGAGCCTGCCAGCTGAACTGTATACGACCCCAAATAATCCTGGCTCCACTGACTACAGTTGAGTCTAACTAAATGTACCTACCCTATACACACTTCGTACACAAGTGTGTGCTACAATCTTTACCCAAGCAGAATGTTCAGACTATCATAAACATACAATTCCCATCAAGACAAGCTAATTCAAGTACAAATCTCCCCTGCACCTTCCAATGGTACCTCACACTAAAAGCATTAATTTTTACATGTCCCTCCTGGAAGAGTACTGTCAGATACTAGCTCAGCACTTCCCCAGGCACCACCTATGTTTTGGCAGACTATTTCTAAGGAGGAACGTCAAGTTTTCTGGCCTGCAAAGACAAAGACAGAGGACTGAAGGGAGTGCTGCCGCAACATCTTTTGTCACACACCAACTCACAACATCAGGTGGCAGCGGCTAACCTCATTGGTAGGGGAAAAAATGTCCCATTAATAGTGTCAGTAGGAGAAAAACAATACCCCAGAATTACTGTCATTAAAAAGACTGTCTCGTTGTTGGTGTCGGTGGTATTAGGAATACTTCAGCACTAGTGTTCAACAGTCACTTACCTGAGTAGGCACTCTGTGTCCATAGTTGCCAACAGTCCCAAATCACCCAGGAAAGTACCGTATTTATCGGCGTATAACACGCACTTTTTTCCCCTTAAAATCAGGGGAAAATCGCGGGTGCGTGTTATACGCCGATCCCCTGCGATCCTGACCTGTCAGATCTAAAAAATCTCTGACCGCGATTTGAAAATGGCGCCGCTGGCGCCGAAATACACAGTGCCGGTCCTCGGCTCTTCTCGGCCACTTTCGGCTTCACTCGAGTGCCGCCCGAACCTAGCCGAGTGTACTCGGCTAGGTTCGGATAGCTCCGCTCACCGTCACGCCCATCCCGAGTGGAGCCGAAAGTGAACGAGAGCCGCCGAGAAGAGTCGAGGACCGGCTCTGTGTATTTCGCCATTTTCAAATCGCGGTCGGCGATTTTGAAGCTCAGCGAGCTGCAAGGCTGGACTGGGGCAAGGCTGCACTGGGGCAAGGCTGGACTGGGGCAAGGCTGCACTGGGGAAAGGCTGCACTGGGGCAAGGCTGCAATGGACAATGGGGAAGGCTGCGCTGACAAGGCTGCACTGACATGGCTGCACTTACATGGCAGCACTGACATGGCTGCACTGGCAAGGCTGCACTGGCAAGGCTGCACTGGGGCAAGGCTGCAATGATGGGCATTTAAATGGAAGTTTTTTTCCCTTCAACTTCCCTCCTAAAAGTTTTTTTTTCCTTAAAATTCCCTCCTAAATTGGGGTGTGTGTTATACGCTGGTGCGTGTTATACGCCGATAAATACGGTAATAAAAAACCAACCCATGTCCCGCTCTGAGATTGCCCTGGGCAGAATCCTGAAAATTTACCTCTGTCACAGATAATTCGGCAATGTCATCTCTACCCTACCTCCTCCCCACCTCCAGGAATTCAGATGCTGCCTGTCCAAACGAGGATTGGTCACTGCTGAAAGGGGTCATGGCCATCTGAGGGTGATCATGCCAGCGCACCCTTGGGGTGCTTGGACTGTCAGTGTCAAAAGAAGCCAGAATGGACACTGAGAGCCCAGTCAGAGAAGGAGAGAGACTCAGACCAAGCGGGGCAGCCAGTGGCCTGAGTCTTAGTTAAAGCAGGGGTGTTGTGAGACAGAACAGAGGACTGTGAATGCCAGAGGCAAGCCAGCCATCTGGATGGAGCGGAGAGGCCAGCAGAGTGGACAAATCAACCGACCCAGCTAGACAGAGCCGCAGCCAAAGCCACCTGTCACCAAACCCAAGTCAGGTATTTTAAATGCCTGTTCCAGCTGCTCATGTGAGCTGGGGAGGAGCTTTGTGGCTGTGGGTATGTAGTCTTTGATTTATTTGTTTTTTTTTGTGGAGAGTAAGTGGCAGTGGGGGGTATGGGGACTGATGGGGGCCTTTTTTTGGGGGGGGGGGGGCAGCTGTGGGTTCTGTGTATTCTATGAGGTCTAATGGCTGAGGTCTACGGACCTCTGGAAGCTGCCCTACATACTACTGACCTATGTACACTGCTCTACATACCACTGACCTTTGTACACTCCAATACATTCTAATCACCTCTTTACACTACCCTACATACTACTGACTTCTTTTCACTACCCTACCTATATTACCTATTTAACATTACTGCATTCTCCCCTATTTAAGTCATCTCAGACTCTATTTAACCCCACATTTTTTCTAGATTCCTGTTGAACCACACCCACAAATGAATGCCCCACCCCTAATTATAGTAATGCCGTGCCTACACTGGCTTTCTGGACATACAGAAATGTTGGCAACGATGTATGTCAACCAGGCTAAGGTCCCATACAGACTTGCAGTTAGCTGCTCTGCCTTAACTGCTCTCCTAGGATTGGAGTGCAGTACCCAACAGCCATGTCTAGTGAAGAAAGACCTTAGGATCCTTTTATCATTTCTGTGCAGATCCTAAAAATACCAACAGCAGCAATTTTCTTGTTTTGTCCTTACAGCTAATTGTGTAATCACCCTTTTGCTGTGACATAAAGAGTCTATGTCAGCTCCCATACTGGCTAATTTCTCCCATTTACATCACTCAAACATATCAGATGTCACTCATCTCATATGGCCATCCATTAGCAGAAAAAATATTACCTGTGCTACAGACAATGCTACATTCATTCAATGTAAAAGAGTAAATAAAATGTTCAATATAATTACTGTACTCTGCGATAATTAGCAATCTTTAGACTATGTATAGTCTCACAACAAAAGCAAAAATGGTTAAGTATAATTACAGGTACAGTATTTATTATCCAGAGTGATTTCATTTTGATTTTACAGGTAATATGAGTTTTTGTCTTCAGTTTGGAACATCTAGGGAAATAAGTCAAATAAAGGTAAGCATTTCTTCTGTCTTTACAGCAATGATAATGTTCAAGTGAATTTGCTCATAACAGGCAATCCTAGTTTAGTAGACTGTAGCTAGATTAGGTAAAGGGTATGTAAACATTATCTGTTAACCTCATTTATTTGCCCTCTTTTGGTCTGATAATTATAACATTGAAAGTGTTTTGTCATATTTTTCAGATATGTGCAGAGAAATACCTGCTGATCATGCCAGAAATTCCATGCTACCCCATGTCCTAAGGCAGCTAAAGCAATGTAATCAGCCTTACCTATTTCACCTCTGTTAATTACAGAATTCAGCCCTCTAAATTATAGAGATGAGGCAGAGGTGGTGTGTAGTAGTGACACATTTCCTGTTCTAGATGACAAAGCTACTCCTGCATAGATACAGTACAGTGAGTGAGCGTTGTCATCCTAAGACAGGAAAAGTGTTATGCCCTGTACACACAGTCGGATTTTCCGACGGAAAATGTGTGATAGGACCTTATTGTCAGAAATTCCGACCATGTGTAGGCTCCATCACCCATTTTCCATCGGATTTTCCAGCACACAAAGTTTGAGAGCTTGCTATAAAATTTTCCGACAACAAAATCCGTTGTCGGAATTTCCGATCATGTGTAGACAAATCCAACGCTCAAAGTGCCATGCATGCTCAGAATAAATAAAGAGATGAAAGCTATTGGCTACTGCCCCGTTTATAGTCCCGACGTACGTGTTTTACGTCACCGCGTTCAGAATGATCAGATTTTCCGACAACTTTGTGTGACCGTGTGTATGCAAGACAAGTTTGAGCCAACATCCGTCGGAAAAAATCCTAGGATTTTGTTGTCGGAATGTCTGATCAATGTCCGACCGTGTGTACGGGGCATTACTGGCACCATCATCGGTTGAAATTTGCAAGGTGCATTGAGGATCTATTCACAATGAATAGCACCATGGTGCACCACAGTTCATGTATTACCATAAGTTGGGGTAATATACACCTTTACTGTGCGTTACTACAACCCAAATATGTAAAGCTACCTTAAAGCAAACCTGTGCTTTGCCCATTTAGGGAGCAGCAACAGATTAGCTTTAACCCCTCATCTCCCTTCAGTTTCCCCCCTCTCCATTTAGCATTTATGGGTATGGAAGAGCACTCACTCCATGTGGTAGCTTTGGGCCATTTAGTCGCACAATGAGTCCATATCCCTGACTAAGGTTCATTCCACACTTGTGATCATAAATTATAAAATAGAAATGGGTCTGACTAATTAAACTGGTAAGTATGTAGGCAAGTTGAAAAATGTGTGGGTTAGTTATCCAGTAGCCGGCTCAGGCTGGGATAAAGGGTTAAACATTTGTGTCTCTTTTTCCAAGCTTTTGGTTATGGCCGGCCCACCTGTGCTATAAAAAAGGGGACAGCTAAGATCTGAGGGATGCAGAGAAGGGGAATGTAAGTACAGGTGTATTGCAGACTCACCTATGGGAGCAAGTGTGGCACTGAAGAAACTGGAAATCACGTACAGCAACCCAGCCGTGGACAATGCCATTGGGCCACTTCACTATCTTAGTTAGGATCAGGGACAGGACGTTGTGCGTTTGGTACTGTCATGTTGCATTTTTACAGTAAAGTTATATTAACCATCATGAGTCTGGTCTGAAGTTATTCAAAAGGGGTGCATGTTGGTTCTGGCGTATTCCAAAGAACCTGGGTCTGTAAAGTGCTATGGAGTATGAAGTAACACTGCTACAAAAGATTAACTCAGCAAGGCAAGAAGAGGAGATTAGTTGATGTGGGTAACCAAGTAAAGGAACAAGCTATAAGCAACTAGTCGTTAAGCATGGTACCTGGTAAGGTGATAGGTCCTCCGGTAGTGAGGGGGTCGATGTTCTGGCTCCCTCCCTAGCTGTCAGTATCCAGTGATCTGAACTTGCATTATGGAGATCCATGGACTAGTCAAGAAGTACGAAAGGGTAATATTTAAGCACACATGAGGTCCGCGCTAGGCATGACCCCATTCTGTTACTGGGAATGAGGTAACCGGTACGCTGGACTGGTGAAGTGGGCACAGGCTCAGCATATCCCTCATAATGCAAACATACAATTTATAGTGTGTAGAGACATGGGACAAGTCGCTTTTCAGAAGAACTCTGTACTTTTATTGCTGCACACGGTAAAGACTCCTCTCTAAGTCGGGGAACTGCCTTAATGTTAGATTTTTCACATGACCGCAGTCTCCGCCTGACTGCAGGCATTGATGAGCGCACTCGGTGTGAACAGGTACCACTGTATGTAGGGCAAGTAGGGCCCACCCACAAGAATATTTCAACAAAACTCCCAGCAGATACCAAAAAAGGTGTACCCTTATAAAACACCTCAAGATCAAATTAAAAGTGTAAGTTGGCAGAGCTTAAATATACCAAATATATATATAATAAGAAACATTAAATGAAAGTGTAATATAAAAAACTAATAAATCTCTGTGTCAATCAATGTGCTAAAAAGAACTGTGAAAATAATTCCAATCAAGTCTCTATAGCAATCAATGTGGTTGGAAATGTTAATAATATGCCAAGAATAAAAGTGCTCTTGAAAAAATACGTGAGTCCTTTTCTTTTATCGTCTGTGAATTCCTATTCCACAAAGTGCCACAGTGCTTCAGCCAGTAACACATAAAGTGCTCCAGTGCTCACACCCCAGTGGTTTGGATAACTCACCAGAAATATATGACCTTTTCAAAATCAGCTTATTTAAGGTGAGTATTTTCAAGCCAGCAGAAAAAAACCCTCACATCCATAAACATCATTTCAGTTGATTCCTCCCATAAATGCCAGGACCATGAAATGATATATAAATAAAAAAGAAGAGGCCTCATCGCGTAAAACCATAAAGTATATTAATTAAAATAAATATATTAAAAAAATGCACTCAGATACTCCAGTGCCAAACATCCCAGGCACTAAGAGATAAAATCCTATACATGTAGAGGAAGTGCTGCCGCTTCACACTGTAATCCTTGAAGCCAGCGTGTGTTCCACAAACCGGAAGCTGAAATCGGAAGTGATATCACATGCAGTTAACAAGCCCTAAAATGTTTCTTCCAAAACAGATGTCCCCAGGTGGCAGGGTGCTACTGCCATGCTCACTTTAAAATCAAGTTTTTTTTTAAAAGAAAGGTAGAAGCACAGATACAAATAATCAAGTAGCTGGAAGCTAATTTGAAAAGTTTTTTGAATAAAATACAGCTAACGCATTTCGGCATAAGGGCTTTCCCCTTCTTTAGAGCTTAACTGTGTAATAGATAATTAAATCTAGACAGGATTCATTAAATTACCTTCTGTGAGGCTGAGAATAGTTGAAATATGGCTAGAAGGAGATTTTAGGGTGGGTGTGGCGCTGCTATGCAATAAATATGCAAATACTGTTCAAAAATATTGCACAGCCACTTCTGAGGACATCTTGATGACTAAACGCGTGAGACGGAGTTAGAGAGTCACTACGTCACATCTGGTTTAGGTCCGTGAAGCGCAGGGAGCTCCGGACTTCCTGGTTTTAATATACAAAGGCTTGATGTTTTTTACTTTGCTGTAACTGCAATATTTACTTTTTTACTAATAAACGGTGTACAGAATTACACTATGTATACAGCACTCTTACACCACCCCTGCCCATTGGAATGAATGGGCAGCGCTTCTGAAGCACCTGTAAAGCACTTCGGAAGAGCCACGACGCAGGTGGTTGTAACCCTTTCTTCGGCCACTAGCAGGGGTTAAAAGTGCCCCGCTAGCGGCTGAAAAGCGCCGCTAAGATGACGATAAAGCACCGCTAAAACCGCTTTACCTCTAACAGACCTGCTGCCCCAGTGCGAAAGGGGTCTTACTGTTCACCGTCACCATCACACAAGTGAGCTCTCAAATGCTGACCTATGAGCTATTGCACCAGGGGAGAGAAAGCATATGTGAGGTGGTTTGACACTGAGAAAGAGCTCATTCCTGAGATGGTGGAGGTGAACAGTAACAGCTGGGCCTCTCCTAGCAACGTCCTGGGAGTTTTCCAATCAGACATCAGGAGATACACACCTATAGCAGCAGCAATATTAAATCTTAGTCAAAGCTGCACCGTTTGTTTTAATCTACAGACATCCCTTATTTGCATAGGCAGTTTTTTGCTAATGGTGAACTATGCATTTAAGTACAATAAAGGGGGAATTGGGACTTTAAATGAAGCACCCAAAGGTGCCTCCATCCCAGTAATGAATACAAGAAAAGGGGAGTTGGGACTTTATATGAAGCAACTAAATAGTGGAGGAGGGTTAATATAAAGTATTTTTATTAACATAGATCTTAAAGCATTAAACCATTGTTCATTTCATGTATATACACATGGAGCATGCAGAAGCTGAGCAAAATAAGTAAGAACAGTACATGCATAACAACACATGATCAGAATAGTAGATGTATAAATAAGTAAAAAAAGGGGGGCAAGCATGTGTCACAGGCACCATGCCCGCCGCTGGCACATGCACCCACATGATATCTGCGTATCTGTAAATTAATATAAAAACATCATAGAGTATACTGCTAATGGATAAATGAATATCAGTCCGTGTGGAGTCTAACTGCGGCATCAAGTAAAGCTCTACGCATTTCGTGGGTTTTCCCACTCGTCAGGAGCGGATGCGGTAAGCATTCCTATGGAATATATATAGAAAGATGTAAAACACTGTACTCTAGAGGAAAAATTTCTCAAAAATATAATTATGAGTATGGATTGTTAACCAACAACACTCACCAACCCCGACAGCAACAGAGTGGGGTAGCTGCACAGGGCCAGCCGAGAACATAACCCCACCACGGGAGCTGAGGCGGCATAGTACAGGGATGCAACATCAGATGTTTATAAGAGCGTGCAAGAAATGGATGAGATCTCCATGTGGCAAAGAATTGGGGTATACTTCATAAAACAGGAGTATCTAGGAACAAAATGTTGAATATGTGTATAATTATAACAATAACATATTCTGAGTAATAGTATTAATTTTATATAAGTGAACCCAGTGTAGCTCCACACTGGGTGATGATGAAGTAAGAATAGTGCCCAAGAGTATGGGGATATCAGTAGAGTGAATGGATACAAGTCTATAAAAGTGTGAAAAAACCTAAAAAGATAAGTGTCAGGTAGAAAAAATAAAATAAAAAAAATGTTTGACTCAAAAAATGAGCAACAAAAAAATAATCTAAAAAAAAAAAGGAAAAGCCTTACCCTAATGCTGCATCAAAGCACCACCATATTCAATTGCTTCATATAAAGTCCCAGCTCCCCTTTTCTTGTAACTATGCATTTAAGGGCATTGCGCACATCCTATCCTATATCTCTTCCTTGACAGCCCGCAGGAACACTTTAAACTGTATCAATTTCCTTGCAAGTGGCAAAAACTGAAGGATGAATCTATGAAAACACAACAAATAATCCTTTTATTTTTCATACAATCAAAGCACATAAAGACCTTGATCAAGACAAGGGCCAAAAAAACAAAAAAACAATGTGGCAATGTGGCAAGGGACTGTTATTCAAAAGATTGGATTTGGAGATGTGGATTGAAGAGTTGCCTTTATTGAGGATTATAAAATATTTGAATAAGATTCAGTGACATGATCCTGGAACAAAAGCAGTGACATTTAAACAAACATCAAGCAAAGTAACGGTTTATCAGTAACAAAAAAAACAAAAAAACGGTTTAGTTGTAAATGTTCTCTGCATTGTGGAAGATTTTACAAACAATAGATGAAATGAAGACCCAACAGTGTCTACCTTTTTAAAGTACAATTCTTTGCTTCTTTCTGCTGCCTAATATGTGTTTATTGAATAGTGCCCAAACAGCATTGCTGCTTTAATATATTTAATACTATCTGTTCCTGAATTTTTTGTCCTCGAGAATCTCTTGTTTTCAGTAATGACCAGCTGTATATAAAAAGTGCTCTCTTTCTGCATTGTAATCTTCTTATAGTCTTGTAATAATTGTAAATCTTTGATGTTTAATGTTATCTTGGGAAGTATAAAAAAAGAGATAAAAAGAACGGAAGCCTGTATATCACTACCCCGTATAAGACTTCGTACACAAGGACATTGTTTAAAAAAATTGTATGGCATTTTTGTATATCTTTTCTTTATTTATTATGTTCAGGACTAAAAATTATATACAGTGTATTCCAATTGTTTTTATTTCTATATAGCCTGGTTATTATGAAATATTCCATATAAATATTTGATAATTACCCTCTTCCGGCAACAGAAGGTGCATTAGAATCAATTTTGCACCAGCTTTGTTATAATTTTACTATTTGCTCTAAATAGCCTATTATTTGATCTGCTGTTCAGATCAGTTTTTAAAAGCATTAAAAAATTAAAATGTAAATAAAAATGACCTATAATCTCATGAATAAGTATGCAATGTACAGGCGGTCCCCTACTTACAAACATCCGACTTACAAACGACTCCTACTTACAAACGGAGGGAGACAACAGGAAGTGAGAGGAAATCTACCCCTAGGAAGGGAAATTCACTCCTGTAAGAGTTAATATGGGAAAAAGGTGTCTTCACTGATACTTTATCGCCAATCCTTGTTTCCCTAACAGCCCAAAATTTTCAAAATCCAATTGTCATTGGGACAGAAAGTGAGGTGAAATCTTCTGGACAGGGGCACAGACAGCAAAACAAACATTACAGGGGTGATAACCCTTCCCTATGCTATCCAAAAAGCTTAAAAATAGATTTTTTGGCTGGAGCTACACTTAAAAAATGGACCTGTTCCGACTTACAAACAGATTCAACTTAAGAACAAACCTACATTCCCAATCTTGTTTGTAACCCTGGGACTGCCTGTACCTGAAACCTTGAAGAGTCAGCACACATTTGCTATATAAAAGATACTTTTTTTAGGGTCTGCTTAGACCGTTGAAATATTCCGGTTACTGGTGTCAGGGAACCCCTGATAAAAATGACTATATCTACAATTCATGATACATTAGTGCAATGGTCAATGGGAAGAATTCTTCTTACACTTGTGTCATTGGGAAGAATTCCCCCCTTACAGATAATAAAAAAGATTGATGGCATCCATGGGAAATTATCTGAGAGGCAGAAACTGCTCATTGCTCAAGGAACCTATAACAACCTCTGGAAGAACCCTGGTTGAGAAACCCTGCTGTACTGTATTGTCCACTCAGACAGGTGTGCGCACAGGGTGTGCCAGGTGTGCCTAGGCACACCCTAATTGCCCTGTGTGGTGCATTTCCAATGTTTACACCCCTAATATTTCACCAAATAAAATAAAAAATCTCTTTTTTTATCTCCTAAAAAATTGCAAAAAATAATTAAAATAATATTGTAATTGCCCTACTGACACCATTCACTGCTCTACTGACACCTTCCGTATATATACACATGCACACACATGCATATGTGTTTGAGCTTTGGGGTGCACACCCTAATGCAATAGGCTGCGCACACCTATGTCCACTCAGTTGAATTAAAGAGACAAAAAGCCAAAACCTTGAATACTTCTTTATTGCCAGCAGGTTATTCTCAGCAAGTGATATTACATAATCAGTACCCACACTGTCCTGATAAGACATACTGTTGCCTCACATTATGTTGAATATACTATTTAAAAAAACAACTTACGAAAAAAGATACTTTTTACAACAGAAATGTGGAAGCTGCCATGGGTGACATGTTTTTGAGGGGACAACTACAGTGGTTGCCATGTTTATCTTTCTGTCATTGTTTGGCGAATCATGGACCTGGAAGAATCCTGTGTACAGTATATTAGGTTTATAAACACCAAATATGCACATCCTTGTTCCAGGTCTGTGACTAAGTAGTGAAGCCAGAATCAGATTGATCGCCTTAGACGATGCACCTTCAAAACGACTCACAAATGCCACCTCCTATATTTTTACACTGATGGATTTCCTTTAACAAACTTTGAGCAGATTTCTTGAAGCTCATTAAGAACAAATTTAGCAACAGTTGGGGAACATTGAATACGGGTCTCAACTGAAGTGCTAGCTGTAGCTTGAAACACTTTTTGGCAAATATTTAGTAAGGTTCTGGTAGTCTTGAAACTTGCTGTAGCTTACTAAAACTTGTTTAAAGCTACAGAGGCATTACCTTTAAATTCTTTACTCAGTCTTCCCACCCTGGAGCTGTTCAAGAAATCTGGTCAGTTTGGGGCTGAACTCACACAATTGAATCTTATGTTGACAGCATCCCAGTTCCAATGAGCATAGATATTTGTATCTTAGGTTTGGTTCAACCGCTGGCTCCTACGAGGGCCTTGAGAGTCCTGTTGGGACTTCTCCTTTTTTATGCCTGAAAAGCCATTGTCCTGTAATATCCAGTGGCTTCTACACTTGACTATTGGAAGCACTTGGTCAACCTGGCCATTCCCCTCTATAAATTTGCATATGCATCAAGGGTTCACCAGGGAATTTTTCCAAGGTGTGGGATGTATGGGTAGACTGCCTTTCCATAAATGCTGCCTCGGAAGACGTTATTGTGTGGTGAGGGTTTGGTATAGGATTTGTTATGGGGTTTGCTTTTTTAACTAAATGAGCCAGGTTATGCCCAGTTGGCTCAGTTTTGTATTTTTCTGCAGTATAACATTCAATAAATAAGAATTTGGAAAAAGAAAAAAAAAACTGCTCAAAGCTTGTTAAATGCTTCACAAATGCCTGCTAAATTTGTTTTTCAGACTACCGTTTACAAGCTAGATTTAAAAGATCTAATCTTATGAGGCCTAAGCCAATATTAATATGTTATCTTGAAAATAGCATAGGGGTTTGGGAACCATACTATGAAAAGAGCACAGAAGATTTGGGCAGAGTAAAACGACAGACAGCTAATAAAATGGAGGGAGGTCTCTTTTGTAATGAAATAGGTGAAAAGCTGAGCTTGTTTAGGAAAAAAGACAACTTAAAGGTGAAGTAATATATATCTGTAATTGTTTCCAAGTTTAAAGTGTATCTAAACCCAGAATCAAAAATGTTATATTTTGCAGCTTACTGGTCCTTGGGATGGTGGTTGCAGTTTATTTTTTCACTCTTATTTTACTTGATTTTCAGTAATCCTACAAATAGAGCACATTCTTTCCCTGGGTGACTATGTCACTCCTCCGCTGTATCTATGGAGAGAGCCATGGCTGTCACCCTAGATTGCTCTTCTGGTATTAACTACTGTCCATATCTCTTCCTCTCCATTACATGGAGGGCAGGGCAATTGGTAGTTTACAGAAAATAGCTAGGAAGAAAGGTATTCTTCAGTCCAGCTCACAGGAAGTGACATGGGCACTCACCATCTGCCCCAGCAATAGATAAAGAGAAAAGCACTCGAGAAATATTAAAACTGAAAAAATCTCTCATAGGCGCTACTTCATAAATACGGAAGAAAACAGCTACAAACGGGGAATTGTTGCCTGTACTGACCAATCAGATTCATTCATATAACCAAAGGATTTCTCCCCCAAGTGAAAGACAAAAGAGGAAGTGCACCAAAAATAAACCACGTCCGTAAATTATTGAAGACACAGAAATAAGGTAGTACTGAGTATTACAAGGGGAGCAGACTTTATAGGCTAAGAAACAATGGAGAAGAAGTAACAGTATAAAAATATAAATTTATTAAGAATAACAAATACATAAAAATTATGAGAATGAAAATTGTAACAAATATGCATCTATGATTATTGTGCAGTGAGCCCTTGTATGTCTACGCATTTCGCTGCTAGGCTTCCTCAGGACACGGCCAAGGTTCACAGACGAGACAGATAAGAGAATATGTTTCTCTATCTGAAATGAGATATAATATCATTAGACACACATAACTAACACATAAACAAACTGTGCAAGATAAAAATCATGCGCTGAGCACTTGTGAGCACAGGAACGAACATCAAGCCAGTACCTTGTTTTTGAAGTGCAATATCATGTACAGTCACGGTGAGGTGAGTGATGCACTTAGAAGTTAGAAAGCTGGAGATAGAGCAAATACAACCAGGTTCAATACAGAAAATATGTATTACTGCGAGAGAGTATAAACTTTTTGAAAAATGGACTTACTATATTAAGTATAGCTGATTCTATGAACAGGGGCATGTGAATAGTATTCCTGATTCCACACAAAGGAAGGGGGCCATCAAAAGGTATCCCACAATGAATCCTGGATTCAGCAGTGCTGATGGCTATATATAGCCTAACAGCCTATCGCTGTACCTATAGACACACAATAATAAAAATAAATTAATATAGAAAAATGAAGGCATATAAATAGTATAGAACAGTAAGAGCCTAATAGTAACATACAGCTAAGTACTCACGTATAGGATCTCAATATCACAGCATGCCCCTGGGAGACAGCAATCCAGCATCTATTAGGCTCTTACTGTTATATACTATTTATATGCCTTCATTTTTCTATATTTATTTCATTTTATTATTGTGTGTTTATAGATACAACGATAGGCTGTTAGGCTATATATAGCCATCAGCACTGCTGAATCCAGGATTCATTGTGGGATACCTTTTGATGGCCCCCTCCCTTTCTGTGGCCGTTTCCAAAATCAGGAATACTATTCACATGCCCCTGTTCATAGATTCAGCTATACTTAATATAGTAAGTAAAAGTTTATACTCTCTCGCCGTAATACATATTTTCTGTATTGACACTGGTTGTATTTGCGCTATCTCCAGCTTTTTAGCTTCTAAGTGCATCACTCACCTTACCCTGACTGTACATGATATTGCACTTCAAAAACAAGGTACTAGCTTGATGGTTGTTCCTGTGCTCACACATGCTCAGCGAATGATTTTTATCTCGAACAGTTTGTTTATGTGTTAGTTATGTGTGTTTAATGACATTATATCTCATTTCAGATAGAGAAACATATTCTCTTATCTGTCTCATCTGTGAACCTTGGCCTTGTTCTAAGGAAGCCTAGCAGCGAAACGTGTAGACATACAAGGGCTCACTGCACAATAATCATAGATGTATATATGTTACAGTTTTCATTCTCATAATGTTTATGTATTTGTTATTCTTAATAAATTTATATTTTTATACTGTTACTCCTCCATTGCTTCTTAGCCTATAAAGTCTGATCCCCTGGTAATACTCAGTACTACCTTATTTCTGTGTCTTCTCCCCCAAGTGATTTCAGTGTTCCTATCACCATCGATTCAATGCTCTCACCTTCCTTTTAGACCTACAAAAAGGGGAAGGTGCATTTGACTTATTATTATGTAGGTCTAAGAAGAAGGTGAGAACATTGAATTGGTAATGAAGGGAACACTGAAATCATTTGGTGGAGAAATCTGTGGTGAACATTGATTATATGAATGATTGAATCTAGAACAGCAAGCTTTATGATACAGACTTGATTATTAGTTGTTGTAAAGAGCATTATTGCACATTGACACATAGTGAAAGGTGGACATCAATTTATATAATTTTCTACATTTTTATAATTTTTTTCTTTTTTTTTTTTAATTGATGATGTGGAAATGTATTTAGAACTCATGTGGAATGGTACTATGTAAATTTCAGTACACACTGATTCACCGATTTTTATTCAACTCAAAATTTATGTTTATTATTGTTCTCTAGTTTTTATGAATATGTTCTTTCAGCAGTGGATTACTTTTTCCATGGGCCCCATAGCAATTTTCATTTATGGGCTCCCTACCAGTTACATTGGGTGATGTATAAGGATCAATGTAAATAGACATTTGTATTTTGCTTATGGCGTGAGCGTGTGAAACATTTCTGCAGGAGTTGGTCCACGGTGTTTGAACTGTGTATTGTATTATGTGAAACTGTGCATTATATGTAGCAATATAATCTTAGAAAATTACTCATATGATGGTGTCAGATAATATAGAAACAACACTTCAAGGTCTAGGGAATGTGCACATGTATTGTGTATGATTGGTTGATTGTCTTAAAAGGAAACCTTTATTGAAAGCAATACAAAGAGTGTCATTGCTGAACTCCTGCTGAAGAAAAATCTAAAGGCTTTCAAAGCAAAAATGGACTTAACAGAAAGAAAACTGAAATGTAGAAAGCCTTGGCATCCTCATGCACCCCCAGGAGTCTGGGGCCCTAGACAACCACCCATTCTGCTTTTATGAATATCTACTGTTGTTTTCCTATGTTTGTGATATGTTTGGTTACAACAAAGTACCCCGGTCGCGGATTTTAATTTACATTGTTGGCAAATATCATGTTGCTAAATAAAACACTTTTCTGTTTGCTGGTAGGAGTGGATGAATATAATTTGAACATCAATCCAAGCTTTACAAGCCATCCTCTGCTATCTCTGCTGGTGTCACTTCATTTGTATTGTTCTCATTTAATTACAGTAATTTTGCAATGAAGGCGATGATAACAACGCAGCCAGCATAAAATAAAAATCTAAATATTTCTATGGAACTAATTAACAAGTCATGAATGTACACAGGAGAACATTGATGTATCTCAGGGGATCATCTTGTATTAATATCTGAGACATGTCACAGGCTTTCACACTGATTAGACTTATTAGAATATTGAGGAGAAAGTCGTTTTTTTAGTGAATATAATTTTAGAGTTCAAAGGAAAAATGTTCAGTATAATTTTTGTACACATTTGTATGTGAACCCTCTTGATTGATTTGTACTCTTTCTCTGAGAACCAGGGGATGGAACGGTAGGCGTCCTTTCACACGGGCTTTCCGATCAGGTCCACATCTCAGTTTTTCAGGCGGACCTGATCGGACCTTGCCATCTCCTCCGTGGAGTGGCGCATGTCAGCGGACACATGTCCACTGACACTAGCCGCCATCCTGACTGATCCTGCCCGCAAAATCCAGACTGATGGTTGTCCTATTTTCCATCCATCTGGCGGATCAGATCAGAAAGGATCGGATGAAAACGGACAGACGGTCTACCTCCACCCGATTTCCCCATAGAGGAGAGCGGGACTGTGTCCGTGTCTGCTTTGGATAGCGGAGCGGACAGCACCTGTCATCTGCATGCTCGGCAGGGATCAGCGGAGCAACCCCCCACTAAGTAAGGGGAATCCGCAGGACGGAAGCGACTGTGTGAAAGGGGCCTAAAGGTTAGAAGCACTGGATCTCTTAAAGTAGAACTAAAGGCAAAACTTTGTTTACATTTTGGTTTTGGATTTGAAGTAAGGAAGGCTTATAACCCCTGTCAGGATTTTTTTTGCCCTGTGTCCCATTAGGGAGATTTCCCTTCGCTTCCTGTCTCAAAACAAGCAGTGAGAAGAAATTGTTCCAAAGTGAGGGAATCCCTGGTTGTTACCACTTACCAGAATTAGTGTCAACACTGGAAGATTTCCACCCTATTCCTGTTCTGGTGACAGCCCAAAATTGGAGATTTGTTTCACTTTCCTTTTCAGTGGAAATGATAAACTAGACAAATAGAGAGGGTGAATCTTGTTAACAGACCCAGCAAATATTCTAATCCCACTTCACTCAATGCCCTTGGTTATATTTTAAGCTACCCATGTAATGCCCCGTACACACGGTCGGACTTTGTTCGGACATTCCGACAACAAAATCCTAGGATTTTTTCAGACGGATGTTGGCTCAAACTTGTCTTGCATACACACGGTCACACAAAGTTGTCGGAAAATTCGATCATTCTGAACGCGGTGGCGTAAAACATGTACGTCAGGACTATAAACGGGGCAGTGGCCAATAGCTTTCATCTCTTTATTTATTCTGAGCATGCGTGGCACTTTGTCCGTCGGATTTGTGTACACACGATCAGAATTTCCGACAACGGATTTTGTTGTCGGAAAATTTTATATCCTGCTCTCAAACTTTGTGTGTCGGAAAATCCGATGGAAAATGTGTGATGGAGCCCACACACGGTCGGAATTTCCGACAACAAGGTCCTATCACACATTTTCCGTCGGAAAATCCGACCGTGTGTACGGGGCATAAGAGTAAAATTTCAACTAAAATTTTTAATTGGGTCAAATCGACATTCATTTTGACAAGAAAAATTTGAAAGAGCAGAATGGAATTTTTTTCTTGAGTGAATGAATTATTAACTGTGAATGCAGCTTTTGTTTGTGAAATTTGATTCACTACAAAATGAATGTTAAATGCTACAAAATTTTGAACTACTTTCTTGTCAAATTTGTTTATTGGTTTTAAAGCGGAGTTCCACCCACATTTTACACTCCTCACCATCCAGCAATAATGTGTACCCTTAAAGCGAATTGGCTTTTGTTCTTTGTTTTTTTTTTGGGATCACTTACTGTATTTCAGCATTTATCTGTTTTCACTTCCTCCTTTGTGGCCGTGGTCATTTCCAGCTTTGCATTTGCTCCTGGGAGATGTGTGTCATAATTCCCAGGAGGCAACTGGCATCGCCGGGTCGTAGCATTGCGTTATTTCCAAACCGGAAATTACGCAATGCAAGGCGGCACTCAGCACTCTTTTTTAGAAGGGATAACCAAGCTTTTGTTGCCATTGTTACCCGAGCTTCCTATGCACAGTGATCGGCGGTGTCGGAGGTGGCTGGAGCAGACAAGAAGGGCAGCATTACCCATTGCAGGAGCCATTTGTGTTCCTACTGCTCGGCAAATGCTGACTAACTTCCTGGGAGAGAAGAGGTTTCCATAGCAAAAGGAACAGGAACTTTCTCCAACGCCGCCAGTGCTATGGAAACCTGACCTACAAGCGATTGTACTGCTCGCGCCACACTGCGCATGTGCGAGATCGTCAGGTGCATGCTCGGTAGCCAATATGAACGGAATCCAGGAAGAACACTAATGCCGCGTACACACGGTCGGACTTTTCGTCTACAAAAGTCCGACAGCCTGTCCGACAGACTTCCGGCGGACTTTCGGCGGACTTGCAGCAGACTTTCTAACGAACGGACTTGCCTACACACGACCACACAAAAGTCCGACGGATTCGTACGTGATGACGTACACCGGACTAAAATAAGGAAGTTCATAGCCAGTAGCCAATAGCTGCCCTAGCATGGGTTTTTGTCCGTCGGACTAGCACACAGACGAGCGGATTTCGGGTCCGTCGTAGTTACGACGTAAAGATTTGAAGCATGTTTCAAATCTAAAGTCCGTCGGATTTGAGGCTGAAAAAGTCTGCTGAAAGTCCGGAGAAGCCCACACACGAACGGATTACCAGCCAGCTTTAGTCCGTCGGCGTCCGTTGGACTTTTGTAGACGAAAAGTCCGACCGTGTGTATGCGGCATAAGGCTTCAGATGCCTACTCTGGAGATGTCCGTGCTGTGCAGGAACTTGACAAATTAAGAAAACGATGCTGCACAAAAAGAAAACTGGTCATAGTTTACAGCATACCTTTATTACACTGCATGAGGCATGAATATTCTAGGGGTATTTTTATCTTAAATGTACCATTTTGGCTGGAACACCGCTTAAAAACAAGTAATGTGAACAAGCAATAACCAGCAGACATATTGGTACAAAGGAGATTGGAAAAGCATCCCGTTACAATAATTTAGAAAGTGCCAGTAAGAACCACTGGTATAACAGTATAATACACTAGGAGTCCAGTAAGTAAATAGTTGGATCTTGTAGGGATAAAAATCAGAAGGTAAAAGGAGAGGTGGGGTGCTTATAAATACAAGTAAGCTAGTGGTGAGACTTTCAGGGTTGCAGCAGTCGCACTTGCGACTGGGCCCTGTCGTTCTGCCGCTGTGGGGGGGGCCCAAGACCCAGCATCTCCCCCTGCACAACTGACTGTCAGTGTGGGATGCAGTGGGGGGAGATGGGAGGCAGCGATCGGCAGCTCTATGGTGCCCGGTGGGATCTCCCTGGGGCTAGTAGTTCTCCTCCCAAGTGTATACAGTGGAGAGGGGAGGGGCCTCTGGCCTGGGCATGTATCAGTTTCACTCTTCAGTGTACAAGTGAGTCGGCTCTGCTTGTACACTGTTACTGATACATGCCCGGGTCAGAGGCCTCTCCACTGTATACACTCAGGAGGAGAACTACTGAGATGACGCGGTCCACAAGCACCATAGAGCTGCTGATCGCCCCCACCCACCTCCCCCCAGAGATGTGCTGGGGTTTGAAGGTGCACAGACAGCGGAGACCAGCCAGGTACAAAAAAACCTCTGGAAGGGAGGGGGGCAGCTGTCTGGAGACACTGATGTAAGGAGGGGCTCTCTGGGGACACTGATGTAAGGAGGGGCTCTCTGGGTACACTGCACTGATGCAAGGGGGGGTTCTCTGGGGACCCTGATGTATGGGCAGATCAGATATGTAACGATTTATATATATATATATATATATATATATATATATATATATAGTGGGGCAAAAAAGTATTTAGTCAGCCACCAATTGTGCAGGTTCTCCCACTTAAAAAGATGAGAGAGGCCTGTAATTGTAATTATAGGTATACCTCAACTATTTTAACAAATTTCAACAAATTCATTAATTCGGAAATCCGAATAATGAAAACCCGCTTAACTAATTTTTCTGAATATTCGTAAATTCGAATATTCAAATATTTGTACATTTGCAGATTCATAAATTCGTACATTCGCACATTCGTACATTAGCTCATTCGTAAATTAGTACATTTGTAAATTCGTACATACGTACATTCGTACATTAGTAAATTCGGAAATTCGGAAATTCAGAAATCTGAAATAATAATTAAATAATAATAACTTAACTCTTACTAACTATTAAATTATAGGTATTGTAATTTCCTTTCAAATTTGGCTGTTAGTGAACGTAACAAATACGAATCTATCCAAAGTTACGAATTTTCCAAAATAACGAATGCCGCATCTAAACAAATGGAATGGAACAAATTAATAATAAATAATAATAATAAAAAGGTTTTATTATTATTATTGTTATTTATTATTATTAATTCATTCCGTTCCATTCGTTTGGATACGGCACTCGTTATTTCAGATAATTCGTAACTTCGGAAAAATTTATATTTTTTACGTTCACTAACAGCCAAATTTGAAAGTAAATTACAATACCTATAATTTAATAGTTAGTAAGAGTTAAGTTATTATTATTTAATTATTATTTCAGATTTCTGAATTTCCGAATTTCCGAATTTCCGAATTTACTAATTTACTAATGTACGAATGTACCTATGTACGAATTTACGAATTTACAAATGTACTAATTTACGAATGAGCTAATGTACGAATGTGCGAATGTACGAATTTATGAATCTGCAAATGTACGAATATTTGAATATTTGAATTTACGAATATTCAGAAAAATTAGTTAAGCGGGTTTTCATTATTCGGATTTCCGAATTAATGAATTTGTTGAAATTTGTTAAAAAACAAATTTGGAACGAAACAAATTGCACATGTATATTCTGAGGTATTAAGAAGAAAGAAATAATAGAAGGGGTTGCCAAGGCATTAGTACAGAGTCATCAAAATCCAGGGTTAAGCAATCCTTTACCCAAGGTAGCCATATTCTCTCAAATTTACGAAGCTTATCATTTTCAATGGCTTCATCTTAACGTGTATTAAGGCCTTATTCATCCTGTATTTAGTTTCAGCTACAACCAAGGATGGGGATTTCCAGGCTTTAGCAATGGTTTGTTTAGCGGCTATTAAGAACTGTAAGAGGAGACAGAATTGACTTTGCGTCACCACCTCTGGATCTGACTGTATTATCATCTCAAGTGAATATGAAAATGGCCTTCCAGAAGCTTTGGGCTACTGGGCAGTCCCACAACATTTTGAACTACTTTCAAACAGCATTCATCAAGTCATCGAATGTGCTGAGAATTTTGGTATAAATAATTATACGAACATTCATATAGAAATGTACATGTTTGTTCCTCTGAGTGAAGTTTGGGCTGTTAAAAGTATCTGAGCTGTGTTAATCGAAGTGTAAGTCCTGTACATAGTGGTTCCTTCCAAAATGAAAATCAGTTAATACATTAAAATAGAGAAAAACCTGCTAACACGTTTCAGATGGCTTGTGTCCTTAAAGTGGTTCTAAAGGCTGAAGGGTTTTTTTCACCTTATGCATTCTATCACAGCCAGTGTGGAGGGAGCTGGGGCAGGGTTGAGCTGCGCTGTGTGTGTCTCATAGACACAAAGAGGCGACTTGGAAGTGAGCATGCAAGAGTGCCCCCAGAGCAAGCAGCTTGCTCTGGGGGCACTCAGAAGGGGGAGTGCCGGTGTGGGACCCAAGAAGAGAATATCAGGGATGCTCTGTGCAAAACCACATCACAGAGCATGTACAGTAAGTGTGACATGTTTGTTATTAAAAAAAATCTAAACCTTTACAAACGCTTTAACCATAGCTGACTGTGATTGAATTCTCACACACAGAAATACCTGTTCGGATTTGGAGCGAAGGATGCAGATAAGATTAACCCCTTCAGATAATATTATCCCTTTCTGTGTGTAAGCAAACATCTAAAAACAGATACTATAAAAAAGCAATATGTATCAAAGAAACACATTTCTAACAATGGATCACTATATTAAAGATACAAAGTTGAATCAAAACCACACAGCATTAAAGATAAATCTAAAGAAACGCAGACACAATGGGGGAGATTTATTAAAGCTTTACTAAAACTGGAGCACCTAGCAGTTGTGTATTGTAGCCAACTTCAGCTTGTTCAGTTAAGCTTTGACAATAAAATCCGGGAGCTGGTTGATTTCTTTTCAGAGCTGCACCAGATTTTGCTCCAGTTTTAATAAATCCACCCCAATGTTATTACAATGTAACATAAACATTTTTTCTTTGTGTATTACAATAACTTCTGTGTCTACATCAAGATATTCAAAGACCACCTCAAAATGGTATAAAAGAGTAGATCATCATAATTATTTATGCCAAGAAGCCTCCACAGGCTATACACATAATAATTTATTCAGGAGTTTATTTGAAAAATAGATCAAGATCCCATCAATGGGAGTCCAGAGGGTGTACGGATGATCAATTTATTTATCCAATAAACCTCTTTTTCCAGTAATTTCTTATGTAAGTCACCATCTCTGTCTGAAAGATTCACCCTCTCCACACCATGGAAATCAAAAGAAGATACAGTATGTCGCCCTCTTGCACATTCAAAAAATGTTTGGAGGCTGCAGAGGCTCAAAGAACATCCAGATTACATAAATTACTAAATACATATTACAAATTTTTAAAGCCTTTAATAGGAAACGCCTTCCCTTGGGCTGCTGATTTGATGCACTTACTGTTACAATCTACTGCGAGTTTTCAACCCACACTAAAAAAGTCTATAACTGTCAACAAAGTTTTTCTCCTCTTACCAATATAACGCAGAAAAAGAATATAACCATATTTGGGCACTTTGTGGCTGGAAAAATCTACAACCATCTTTGAAACCCAGATGCAATGTGTACATTTATTCTAATGCCGTGTACACACGGTCGGAATTTCGGCCCGCAAAAGACCGATGAGAGTTTTTCATTGGAAAATGCGACTGTGTGTATGCTTCATCGGTCTTTTGCTGGCGGAATTCCAGCCAGCAAAAGATTGAGAGCATGCTCTCAATTTTTCAGTCAGGAAAAGTTCCTATCCGAAAATGCGAACGTCTGTGGCATTCCGACGCACAAAATCCCTACTCATGCATTCGTTTGGGAAAAGTTCCTATCCGAAAATGCGATCGTCTGTGGCAATTCCGATGCGCAAACCCGACGCACCACCCCAGACTGGGGAGCTCCCTCAAAGGCCACGACAGCCTAGTACTCCATCTCCAGCTTCCACCCAAACAACTCCTCCCCAGCTGGGCTGACCCTGGGTATTTAAGGAGGCCTGCCCCCTGCCAGTCCAAGTTGGGGAATGGTCAGGGCTCCTTAGAACACCCCAAACAGCACCAAATCTCCTCTCCTCCTTTCTTTCCAGGAGATTCTAGAATGTTCTGGAAAGACATAGGAGGCCTCAGTGATGCTGCCGGTGAGTCACTAGCAACACCAGCTTTGCTCTGAGTAACTCCCAACCCAGATCAAAACACACCCAGGCTTGGCTGCCAGCCAAGCCTGGAAATTTACCTACTCTATCAAAAATCCTAGCCATAATACTTCTAGCACACCAGAGGGTGCTACACTGACATGTGTGGGACGATCACTGTTTGCGTACATGCAGGACTGACACACGTGTTCGCCTTTGCGTTCTAGCATGAGGGGACAGGGGCATTTTACTTTTTTTTTTAACCACTTAAGGACAGAGCCTCTTTCTGAGATTTGGTGTTTACAAGTTAAAATCAGTTTTTGCTATAAAATTACTTAGAACCCCCAAACATTAAATATTGTTTTTTTTTTTCTAACACCCTAGAGCAGGGGTAGGCAACCTTTTGAACACAGTGTGCCGAAATTTTTTTTCAAAGAAATTGAGCGTGCCGATTTTATAACAAAAAAAATTCAAATTCACACTCTCAATCATGAAAAGGATTTTTTTTAAAGTAAATGCTGTAATCTACTTTAGTAGTGAGAAATTAACATCCTGCACTCTCACGCCTCAGATCAGTCCCAATTCATGCAACTCCACACCTCAGATCGCTGTCCCCCCTGCACATCTTCCCCACCACTGTAACCCCCTGCACATCTTCCCCACCACTGTCCCCCCTGCACATCTGCCCCACCACTGTAGCCCCCTGCACATCTGCCCCACCTCTGTACTTCCCTGCACATCTGTCCAACCTCTGTACCCTCTGCTCATCTGCCCCACCACTGTACCACCCTGCTCTTCTGTCCCACCACTGTAACCCCCTGCTCATCTGCCCCACCAATGTACCCCTTTCTCATTTGCCCCACCACTGTAACTCCCTGAACATCTGCCTCACCATTGTAACCCCCTGCCCATTTGCCCCACCACTGTACTACCCTGCACATCTGCCCTACCTCTGTACCCCCCTGCTCATCTATCCCATCACTGTAACCCCCTGTACATCTGCTCCACCAATGTACCCCCTTTCTCATCTGCCCCAGTACTGTAACCCCCTGCACACCTGCCCCACCACTGTACTATCCTGCACATCTGCCCCACCACTGTAACCCCCTGCACATCTGCCCTACCACTGTACTACCCTGCACATCTGCCCCACCTCTGTACCCCCCTGCTCATCTGTCCCACCACTGTAACCCCCTGTACATCTCCTCCACCACTGTACCACCCTGCTCTTCTGTCCCACCACTGTAACCCCCTGCTCATCTGCTCCACCAATGTACCCCCTTTCTCATCTGCCCCACCACTGTAACCTCTGACCATCTGCCCCACCACTGTAACCGTCATACCCCCATGCTTCTCTGTCTCACCGCTGAACTATCTTCTCATCTGTCCTAACACTGAACTTATCTGCTCATCTGCCCCACCACTGTAACCCCCTTTCTCATCTGCCCCACCACTGTAACCCCCTTTTTCATCTGCCCCGCCCCCGTACCGCCTGCACATCTGTCCCACCTCTGTTCCCCTTGCTCTTCTGCCCCACCACTGTAACCCCCTGCTCATGTGTTCCACCGACGTACCTCCTTTCTCCTCTGCACCCCTCTGCACATCTGCCCCACCTCTGTACCCCCCTGCTCCTCTGCGCCACTGCTGTAATACCCTGCTCATCTGTCCCACCAATGTACCTCCTTTCTCCTCTGCCCTGCCACTTGACCCCCCTGTACCTCTGCCCCACCTCTGTACCCCCTGCTCCTCTACCCAACCACTGTAACCCCCTGCTCATCTGTCCAACCAATGCACCTCCTTTCACATCTGCCCCACCGCTGTACTCCCCTGCTCTTCTGTCCCACCAGTGTAACCGCCTTCTCATCTGGCCCAAAACTAAACCCCCCTGCTCATCTTTCCCACCACTGTAACCGCCTTCTCATCTGGCCCAAAACTGAAACCCCCTGCTCATCTGTCACACCACTGTAACCCCTTGCTCATCTGCCCCATCACTGTACCCCCCTGCTTTTCTGTCCCACCACTGAACCCCCTTCTCATCCCTCCCACTACTGTACCTCCTGTACATCTGCCCCACCACTGTACCCCTTTGCTCTTCTGTCCCACCACTGTAACCCCCCTGCTCAGCTGCCCCATCAATGTACCCCTTTTCTCATCTGCCCCACCACTGTACCTCCCTGCACATCTTCTCCACAGCCGTATCCCCATGCTTTTCTGTCTCACTACTGAATCACCTTCTCATCTGTCCTAACACTGACTCCATCTGCCCCACCACTGTAACCTGCTTTCTCATCTGCCCCACCAATGTACCTCTTGCACATCTGTCCCACCTCTGTACCCCCCTGCTTTTCTGTCCCACCACTGAACCCACTTCTCATCTGCCCCAACACTGACCCCCCGCCCCGCTCATCTGTCCCACCACTGTAACCCCTTCTCATCTGCCCCAACACTGACCCCTGCTCATCTGTCCCACCACTGTAACCCCATTCTCATCTCTTCCACCACTGTACCTCCCTGCACATCTGCCTCACCACTGTACCCTCCTGCTCTTCTGTCCCACCTCTGAACCCCTCCTGCTCATTTTTCCCACAGTTGTACTCTCCTGCACATCTGCTCCACCGCTGTACCCTCTTCTCATCTATGATATGCTTGATATGCAGAGTGGTGAAAGAGATGAGACACATCTACCTGTCCTGACACACTCATCCTGCTGATCCACCTATCGCATCCAGCCCACGTGCTTGTATGTGATGTATTTGATGTATGTGATGTCACATACAAGCATATGGAATGGATGCGCAAAGATGAGCTCAGGTCAGGGGTATTTTCTGAAAGCAGTGGGCCTGTGTACAGGATCAAAAAGTTGTGTGTGATTTTCATTGCGCTGAATACTTACTTTGGCTTAAAGGGACACAGAGTGCAGGGGTTCAGTAGTAAGTAACGCAAAGGTTCAGGAATAATTTCAACAAAGTTCCCAGAAGCTGAAGAGTAATTCCACAAACTATCACCTGATTGTGGTTTTCTCAATCACAGTGAATCCCCTCTTTCTGAGATTGGTAGTGGCAACCAAGCGAGTCATCATCCTCCAGATCAAGGGTCTTCAAACTATGGCCCTCCAGTTGTTCAAGAACTACAATTCCCATCATGCCTAGCCATGTCTGTGAATGTCAGACTTTTACAATGCCTCATGGGATGTGTAGGGCTGTAGTTTGAGGATCCCTGCTCCAGACGGTGGGCAGGGCTAGCAGGACTGTGATTGGCTTTAGCACTGGCCAACGACAGTCCTCCTCCTCCTGGAAATAGGGACCGCCCTCTCTAGCAGACTTGAACCCAATCTCTTCCCAATCACAGCTACAAAAAAGTTAGAGAACCAAACAATGTTTCCATCTTTTACAATGTGTGGGGGCACAGTGCCTCCCTCTTAGTGCAGGTGCAGCATGGGGAATTCTGAAATTGGATTGCATTAGTGTATCACTGACACTTCCCTGTGCTGCTCTGTTGATGGGGAGGGAGTAGAGTGCCGGCAAAAGAGCCTTCGCATGCCACTTGCAGCATCAGTGTCGGGGGTTGCCTACCCCTGCCCTAGAGAATAAAATGGCGGTCGTTGCAATACTTTCTGTCACAAAGTATTTGCGCAGTGGTCTTACAAGCACACTTTTTTTCGAAAAAATACACTTTTTTGCATTAAAAAAATAAGACAACAGTAAAGTTAGCTCAATTTTTTTGATATTGTGAAAGATGATGTTACGCCGAGTAAATTGATACCCAACATGTCACGCTTGAAAATTGCGCCACTCGTGGAATGGCTACAAACTTTTACCCTTAAAATTCTCCATAGGCGATGTTTAAAAAATTCTATAGGTTGAATGTTTAGAGTAACAGAGGAGGTCTAGGGCTAGAATTATTGCTCTCGCTCTACCGATTGCGGTGATACCTCACATGTGTGGAAATGGGATAATCCCTTGCGCTACCAAGTGAACAAGTGAACTAAATCAAATAAGTGAAAACCTAACTGAATGAATACTGCTGCTGGATCTGTTAGTGTATAAAGTGCACAAAAAAAGGTATGTATATATATATATATATATATATATATATATATATATATATATATATATATATAAATAGTGATCGGCGCAACTTCCTATAGACAATAACTATGACAAATGAATAAACTAATACTGTGCTAAGTGAAAAATATCCTTTCAAACAATGTGCCAAAAATCATGTGATAAATAATTCTTGTGGTGAATAATTCTTGTGATATACAATTCTTCTGTGTATTATCTTCGTGGTTCTTGTGAACTTAGTGCTGCCAGAGCTCTTACCTCAATGAGGAATATAAGCCGCCTTAACGATCTCCTGGAAAAGGGATCGCATCTCCACCTTTAAATCCCACACAATCACTGCAGTTCCTGGTGATTCTGGGCACAGTTACAGGTTTGCAGCAGTTATGACCGATGGGTACTGATAAGATGCAGCTTATCAGTGCCCATCAGTGAAGGAGAAAACTTACTTATTTACAAAATTTTATAACAAAAACAAAGAAAAACTTTTTTTTTTCAAAATTTTTGGTCTTTTTTTATTCTTTTAGCAAAAACTAAAAACCACAGAGGTGATCAAATACCATCAAAAGAAAGCTCTATTTGTGGGAACAATTTAGTTTGGGTACAGTGTAGCATGACTGCGCAATTGTCATTTAAAATGTGACAGCGCTGAAAGCTGAAAATTGGCCTGGGCAGGAATGTGAAAAAGTGCCCTGTATTGAACTGGTTAAGTGCTTGCAGTAACTTTAATTTCACCAGGGGTGTCAGAGGGGCTGAGGATGTTCTTGGATTTGAGGCCCAGAACAGGGAACCCAAAGTACCAAGCAGCCCCAGTGGTGGTAGCGCTACATTTTGTTATCTTAAGTAATCACAAAGTTATTGCTAAAAATAGGCCCATAGTGGAATTGTAAACATTTTTCTGGTCCATTAAGTGTATAAAAGGTACCAGAGCTGAACTCCAATGCACCTAAGGAAAAAAGAATCATTTGACAGAGTACAACATTGGTGTTGGCCAGCACTGTAGAGGAAAAAAAAGATTTATGGGTACTTCTTTCAGATGATTGCAAAATGAGCAAACAATGTGAACAGGCAGTGGGAAAAGCGAATAAAATTCAGGGATGCATCACTAGAGGGCTCACCAGCAGAAAAAAGGAGGTCCTGATTCCCCTGTATAGATGTTTACTGAAACCTAATTTAGAATACTGTGTCTGAGGGATAAAAGGTCTGAGGGATAAAACATATCAGGAGAGACTTCGGGAACTTAAAGTTATTGTAAAGTCTCGTTTTAAAAATAAAAATAGCAAACATGTTATACTTACCTGCTCAGTGCAGTGGTTTTGCACAGGGCAGCCCAGATCCTTCACTTCTCAGGTCCCTCTTCGCTGCTCCTGGCCCCTCCCTCCTGTTGAGTGCCCCCACAGCAAGCAGCTTACTATGGGAGCACCTGAACCATGCTACAGCTCCGTGTGTCCATTCAGACTCGGAGCTGCCGTTCAACCCCACCCCCTCTCTCTCTCCTGATTGGCTAGCTGACTTTGATTGACAGCCATGGGAGCAAATGGCGCCAAACTCGTGTACATCGCTGGACAGAGATGGGGCTCAGGTAAGTATTAGGGGGTGCTGGGAAGGCTACTACACACAGAAGGGTTTTTATCTTAAGGCATATAATGCCTTAAGATACAAAACCTTCTGCCTTTACAACTCCTTTATTATGTACAGTCTAAAAGAAGGAGGGCAAAGGGGAGGCATGACTGAAACCTTTAAATACATCAAGGGGTGAATAAGGTTCACTATGAAGCTGAGATCAAGAACACGGGGACATGACCTCAAACTAACAGTAGGAGAGTTCAAAACAAATCTTAGAAAATATTATTTTACTGAAAGGGTAGTTGATACTTGGAATAAACTTCCATCAGAGGTAATGAATCAGTCAACAGTAAGTGGATTCAAACATGCTTGGGACAAACATAGATCTATACTAAATATTATTTTACTGAAAGAGTAGTTGATACTTGGAATAAACTTCCATCAGAGGTAATGAGTCAGTCAAGAGTAAGTGGATTCAAACATGTTCGGGACAAACAAAAATCAAAAACAAAAAAAAATGGGCAGACTCAATGGACCACTTCTTGGTCTTTTTTCTGCCGTCACTTTTCTATGTTTCTAGAAATAATGTAACGTATGTAACGTATATTTATTGGGGAAATAAAGAAAAAGAACAGCATTAGACACTGAGCAGGGGCTGGATGCAGGGGACAGGGGTACTCATTATTTTGATAATTGTAGCTGGCCTTTAAAGACATGTAAAATTCAGTGACGGATGTGTACACAATAGATGTGAGGTAATTGCCTTAATAAATTGAGACTGATACTAAATAGATTGATGCATAAGTGACACTCTGAGGTGCTTAAAACAGTACATATCAATAAACAATCTATGTATAGAAAAATTGTGCCTTATGTGATAAACAATTATATAGCACGAAGTTCATATTTATGAGCAAATATGCAGCATGTGGAATCTTTTCAGACAAATTCCTGGATTAATTTCCTATGCTAAAAAGCGCTGAAATTTTGCAAGATGTCTGCTGGATTCCACATGTAAGTAAACTCCAATGACTTGAAGTAAAGTTGGCCTCTTACCAGATATGGTGGATCCGTATTACAGAGATCAGACTCGCTGTGGGATATGACCGTCTGTGTGCATATCACTCTCCTAGGTTTTTTAAAACAAAACACTGCCGAAGATTGAACTCTCTGTACTGACGTGTTTCCACAAAACTGTTGTCTACTGGGAATGGAAGATATAGAGTAGTAGTGTAATGTAGTAGTAGTAGTGTAAAGTAGACGACAGTTTTGTGGAAATGCGTCGGATTGGAGAGTCCTTGTAGCGCCACTCAACTGGTTGGACGAATGACGTCGTCACCAGACAATTTTTTCATGCCTAAATTCTCTGCCTTGCTGTAAGTGTAACCTTACAAGAATTTTAATAAATTTATGCGGTTTTACACTATGAGGCTTTTTCTTTCCTTATATATGATTTCCTGAATCTTGAAGTTCCGTTTTCATTAAAACGGATGCAAAAGTTTACATATCATTGCACCTGAGAAGTTTCAACCGGCTAATTGCTGTGATGTGTATGAGCTCAACGCCTATGGAAGTGAGTCAGTTCCTTGTTTTTTGAATCACCTGAGTTCAATCTTTGGAGGTATTTGGTTGTGAAAAAACCTAGGAGAGTGATATCCACACAGGCGGTCATATCGCACAGTGAGTCTGATTTTTGTAATAGGGATCCACCATATCTGGTAAGAGGCCAACTTTACTTTATGAAACATCATATTTCAAGTCATTGGAAATTACTTACAAGTGGAATCCAGCAGACATCTTGCAAAATTTCTGCGCTTTTCAGCATATGAGGTTAATGCAGAAATGTGTCTGAAAAGATTCCACATGCTGCATCTTTGCTCATGAATATGAACTTTATGCGATATACAATAGTTGTTTATCACATAAGGCACAATTTTTCTATACATAGATTGTTTATTTATATGTACAGTTTTGAGCACCTCAGAGTGTCACTTATGCACCATACTATTGACACTGATACTATTTGGCATCAGTGTCAATTTTTTAAGGCAATTATCTCACATACTATTGTGTACACATCAATCACTCTTTGTTCATCCAATATAATGTGTTACACAGGGAATACCGCACTATTTATAATTATTAGTATTTATTTGATTCCTTCCTGGTCTTGAGTAGCAGCTGTTCCACCAATTCAGACCAGTGCAGAGATTTACATTTATACACATGTAAAATTCAGTGTTTTTGCGAAATGTTCTTCTCCCATGATGGTCCATTGTGAAAAGTACTAAAATGTCATGAATATATTTGCATTTTTTTTTGCTAAATGTTATATGTACAGTTTTGAGCACCTCAGAGTGTCACTTATGCACCATACTATTGACACTGATACTATTTAGTATCAGTGTAAATTTTTTAAGGCAATTATCTCACATACTATTGTGTACACATCAATCACTCTTTGCTTGTCCAATATAATGTGTTACACAGGGAATACCGCACTATTTATATTATTAGTATTTATTTGATTCCTTCCTGGTCTTGAGTAGCAGCTGTTCCACCAATTCAGACCAGTGCAGAGATTTACATTTATACACATGTAAAATTCAGTGTTTTTGCGAAATGTTCTTCTCCCATGATGGTCCATTGTGAAAAGTACTAAAATGTCATGAATATATTTGCATTTTTTTTTGCTAAATGTTTGCAAAGGGGAATGTGAATAACACTGAGCAACTCTGAGACACAGAAAATATCACAGAAATATCACGTTAGAGAAGACATTATTTGCACTTACTTAGGATACTAACTTAGATACCTCCAATTCAGGCAGTAATGAATGGTGCTAGCTGGCAAGAGTCACTCTGCCCACTTAAAATATGCTTTCTGTTGCCTTGTTAAATTTGTGTTACCTTCTGGCTTTGGATAAGCCTTCAGCCATTCTATAATAGCTTTCTGTGACTTTGAGTCATATCTATCATACTGCACAGGCTATAATGTGTGTGTCAGGTTCAAGCAGCAGTTATTAGCTGCTTTAGCTCCCTTAAAGGCAAAGTTCATTAAAACTGATATACCAGTATTGAATCTAAGTATATGAAAATTCAATCACTAAAATCTCATATAAACTTTAACATGTTAAAGTAATTTTAAAAGTAACTTTCAATGTTTTTAAATCTGTTATTGGGTGAAAAGTCTCTGCCTTTCCGTTTGGATATACATCATGTACTCTAAGGTGAATTATGTATATTTGGGTTCCTTGCAGTGAGATTGCTCTGCCTCCTCATCATGGCTATATATATATTTATATATTGTTCCTGCTAGGGATTAACCACTTAAAGGTAGCCCACCGCATATATACTGCGGCAGGACGGCTCTATTGCGCGAAACAATGTACCTGTACGTTGTTTCATGCAATAGATAGTGTGGGCGCACACTGCACGGAGGAGGAGCTGATGCACGTGCCCGGTGGACCAGATGTCCAGATGTAAACAAGGCAGATCCCAGTTCTGACGGGGGACAATATGGAGATCTGCTGTTCCTAGTGATTAGGAACAAAGATCTCTGTGTTGTTCCTGTCAGCACTTCCCCCACACAGTAAGCAAGCACCAACAGGGAACACATTTAACCCTTTGATCGCCCCTGATGTTAACCCCTTCCCTGCCAGTGTCATTTATACAGTGATCAGTGCATTTTTTTAGCAGTGATCACTGTATTGGTGTCACTGGTCCCCAAAAAGTGTCACTTAGGGTCAGATTTGTCTGCCGCAATGTCGCAGTCCCCCATTGAGATCCTCAGTATAACTATACCATTGCTGCTGGGGTTGAAACTCCAATTTTGCCCATACTGGTTCCTATGTTCATATAATAAAAGTAAACGTGTAAAGTAACTTCTCCGGAAGATCTCTTTGACCTCTTCCTAGCATGTGCATCCAATTGGGCATCCAATTGTCAGGCCCAAACATTGTTGTGTGGGGGACAGGTTGATATCCACCTTCTTGCATGTGCTCAGTCACTATTTGACAGTGTCCTAATACTGGTAAAGAGAACCAATCACGATTGATCTATGCAAGTATCTGACTATTTATTGTACAAGGATTATCCTTATGTGGATATAACTGCTCTCTTCTTTACTTTTATTTATTTACTCAGCCTACTACGACTTGGGCAATAAAGGATTTAAATATTGGGATTCTTGAATATTCAGATTCCTCATTTAGATTCCTCCAAAAGTCAATTCATGACCGATTCTCTTTAAAGCAAGGTGGTTGAAGACAAAAATTATCCTGTGTTTCTGATTTTGAACAGAAGTTGATTTGCATATTGGTAGCTATCCCATCTTCACACACCAAGACATAATGATTAATTGATTTTATTAAAACTTCTAAAAAGCCCTTCCTATTGGAAACTATAGACACGCTTTTGTTTAGACCAGAGCTGTTCTTGAACATTTCCCCACAGAATTCTCAGGGATGTATAAGAAGTCAGTAAATAATTCTGTCTGCTGGCATCCACCCAAAACCAATATATCAGATTCCAGTGGACTTATGACAATACTAGCATATTGTACCGTGGTTGTAGTTTGTGAGAATGCACTGTACTCTATAAAGTCTGAGTTATTAGAGCTGGAAGTTATTATACTAGACAACTAACAGTAAAAAGCACTTTATCTCTTTTCAAACACATATTCTGCAGGCTTACCCCAGTATGTTGGGCGATTGCCTATAACAGCAACCATACAGATCTGAGATCAGCTAAAATATTTCTTCATTTGTGTAGCACTACCTCCAGAGGAGCCGCTGAATTGCCTTGTGATTTCTCTGCACACCTGAATATGATACATTTATTTTATTTCAGGTATTTATATAGCACCATCAATTTACGCAGTACTTTACATATATATATATATATATATATATATATATATATATATATACACAGTGGGGACGGAAAGTATTCAGACCCTCTTAAATTTTTCACTCTTTGTTATATTGCAGCCATTTGCTAAAATCATTTAAGTTCATTTTTTTTCCCTCATTAATGTACACACAGCACCCCATATTGACAGAAAAAACACAGAATAGTTGACATTTTTGCAGATTTATTAAAAAAAGAAAAACTGAAATATCACATGGTCCTAAGTATTCAGACCCTTTGCTGTGACACTCATATTTAACTCAGGTGCTGTCCATTTCTTCTGATCATCCTTGAGATGGTTCTACACCTTCATTTGAGTCCAGCTGTGTTTGATTATACTGATTGGACTTGATTAGGAAAGCCACATACCTGTCTATATAAGACCTTACAGCTCACAGGTCATGTCAGAGCAAATGAGAATCATGAGGTCATAGGAACTGCCTGAAGAGCTCAGAGATAGAATTGTGGCAAGGCGCAGATCTGGCCAAGGTTACAAAAAAAATTCTGCTGCACTTAAGGTTTCTAAGGGCACAGTGGCCTCCATAATCCTTAATTGGAAGATGTTTGGGATGACCAGAACCCTTCCTAGAGCTGGCCGTCCGGCCAAACTGAGCTATCGGGGGAGAAGAGCCTTGGTGAGAGAGATAAAGAAGAACCCAAAGATCACTGTGGCTGAGCTCCAGAGATGCAGTTGGGAGATGGGAGAAAGTTGTAGAAAGTCAACCATCACTGCAGCCCTCCACCAGTCGGGGCTTTATGGCAGAGTGGCCCGACGGAAGCCTCTCCTCAGTGCAAGACACATGAAAGCCTGCATGGAGTTTGCTAAAAAAACACCTGAAGGACTCCAAGATGGTGAGAAATAAGATTCTCTGGTCTGATGAGACCAAGATAGAACTTTTTGGCCTTAATTCTAAGCGGTATGTGTGGAGAAAACCAGGCACTGCTCATCACCTGTCCAATACAGTCCCAACAGTGAAGCATGGTGGTGGCAGCATCATGCTGTGGGAGTGTTTTTCAGCTGCAGGGACAGGACGACTGGTTGCAATCGAGGGAAAGATGAATGCGGCCAAGTACAGGGATATCCTGGATGAAAACCTTCTCCAGACTGCTCAGGACCTCAGACTGGGTCGAAGGTTTACCAACAAGACAATGACCCTAAGCACACAGCTAAAATAACAAAGGAGTGGCTTCACAACAACTCAGTGACTGTTATTGAATGGCCCAACCAGAGCCCTGACTTAAACCCAATTGAGCATCTCTGGAGAGACCTAAAAATGGCTGTCCACCAACGTTTACCATCCAACCTGACAGAACTGGAGAGGATCTGCAAGGAGGAATGGCAGAGGATCCCCAAATCCAGGTGTGAAAAACGTGTTGCATCTTTCCCAAAAACTATAAATAAATAAGGAACCGCGCTACGTGCATAAATGTGAAGATGTGAAAAATAAATGAATCGTAAGTGACAAAGATTGAGTAAAATCCTGCTGCTAAACACTATAACCTCGATATAAGGCAAAGATCAAATATACAGCAATCAGTGTAGCGCTGGACATAAGAGTGTAACTGGTGATTAGAAATTGGTGCACAATCTCTGATAATGCTAGGGTGTAATGCCGAATAAACAATGTAAATACACCAAAAATAATCATCTAAAGCTTATATCTATACAATACATAGTGATATTCCTTTTAAATATGGGACCATGCCAGAAATAGGTATGTGTGAAAAGAATAATAAAAGTGAAAAATAAAATAAAAAGTTCAAAAAAGTGTCCCAAATAACAATGTGTAAAATCCAAAAGAGATCCGGAGGAAGATATATTGCAGGATTCGGGAATATTCGATCCACCTCCCGTGCAGCCCACCACCAAATGGTAAAGATGAAGGCTTACCAGAAAGCCTGCGACCGCCCTTACTCAGGGGGGTCAGAACAAGCTTAGTTGTGGAAATGTCCAGGGATGATGGAGCCTCCGAGTCCTCTCTCACTACATCGGGCAGGCAGCCCACAGCAACGGGAACCCCGAAGAAGAAGTTCACAAGAATTCCCTCAATGTTTCTTCTCGGAAAAGGTCAGATATAAATGAGCCATAATGCAGAATCAGTGGGAGTCCCGAGTGTGTCACTAGCCACGTCGCCTACAACCAGATGCCATCAGGCGTCCCCAGCAGTCCGTCCTTACATCAGGTGCCCCCAGCAGAGTTCCTCCTTACATGCAGCCTGTGTCACATCAAATGCAGCCTAAAGATATGAACATGACTGGATGTCCAGACCGACAGGTAATGGCTCAGTAGTGCAAACCACATGGGTCTCAGCCCAACCCAGAATCCAGAAGAAGATCAATGAATCTAGCATGGGTTGACTGCATGGACTCCACTCAGTGGAGTCCATGCAGTCAACCCATGCTAGATTCATTGATCTTCTTCTGGATTCTGGGTTGGGCTGAGACCCATGTGGTTTGCACTACTGAGCCATTACCTGTCGGTCTGGACATCCAGTCATGTTCATATCTTTAGGCTGCATTTGATGTGACACAGGCTGCATGTAAGGAGGGACTCTGCTGGGGGCACCTGATGTAAGGACGGACTGCTGGGGACGCCTGATGGCATCTGGTTGTAGGCGACGTGGCTAGTGACACACTCGGGACTCCCACTGATTCTGCATTATGGCTCATTTATATCTGACCTTTTCCGAGAAGAAACATTGAGGGAATTCTTGTGAACTTCTTCTTCGGGGTTCCCGTTGCTGTGGGCTGCCTGCCCGATGTAGTGAGAGAGGACTCGGAGGCTCCATCATCCCTGGACATTTCCACAAATAAGCTTGTTCTGACCCCCCTGAGTAAGGGCGGTCGCAGGCTTTCTGGTAAGCCTTCATCTTTACCATTTGGTGGTGGGCTGCACGGGAGGTGGATCGAATATTCCCGAATCCTGCAATATATCTTCCTCCGGATCTCTTTTGGATTTTACACATTGTTATTTGGGACACTTTTTTGAACTTTTTATTTTATTTTTCACTTTTATTATTCTTTTCACACATACCTATTTCTGGCATGGTCCCATATTTAAAAGGAATATCACTATGTATTGTATAGATATAAGCTTTAGATGATTATCTTTCCCAAAAAGACTTATGGCTGTATTAGATCAAAAGGGTGCTTCTACTAAATACTGAGCAAAGGGTCTGAATACTTAGGACCATGTGATATTTCAGTTTTTCTTTTTTAATAAATCTGCAAAAATGTAAACAATTCTGTGTTTTTCTGTCAATATGGGGTGCTGTGTGTACATTAATGAGGAAAAAGAATGAACTTAAATGATTTTAGCAAATGGCTGCAATATAACAAAGAGTGAAAAATTTAAGGGGGTCTGAATACTTTCCGTCCCCACTGTATATATACACACAGTATCTCACAAAAGTGAGAACACCCCTAATATTTTTGTAAATATTTTATTATATCTTTTCATGTGACAACACTGAAGAAATGACACTTTGCTACAATGTAAAGTAGTGAGTGTACAGCTTGTATAACAGTGTAAATTTGCTGTCTCCTCAAAATAACTCAACACACAGCTATTAATGTCTAAACCGCTGGCAACAAAAGTGAGTACACCCCCTGAGTGAAAATGTCCAAATTGGGCCCAATTAGCCATTTTCCCTCCCCGGTGTCATGTGACCCGTTACAAGGTCTCAGGTGTGAATAGGGAGCAGGTGTGTTAAATTTGGTGTTATCGCTCTCACTCTCTCATACTGGTCACTGGAAGTTCAACATGGCACCTCATGGCAAAGAACTCTCTGAGGATCTGAAAAAAAAAATTGTTGCTCTACATAAAGATGGCCTAGGCTATAAGAAGATTGCCAAGACCCTGAAATTGAGCTGCAGCACGTTGGCCAAGACTATACAGCGGTTTAACAGGACAGGTTCCACTCAGAACAGGCCTCGCCATGGTCGACGTTAGACGTATGAGTTCTGCCAGCATTGCTGCAGAGGTTGAAGGGGTGTGGGGTCAGCCTGTCAGTGCTCAGACCACTCCACACACTGCAGCAAATTGGTCTGCATGGCTGTCGTCCCAGAAGGATGCCTCTTCTAAAGATGATGCAAAGAAAGCCCACAAACAGTTTGCTGAAAACAAGCAGACTAAGGAAACGGATTACTGGAACCATGTCCTTTGGTCTAATGAGACCAAGATAAACTTATTTGGCTCAGATGGTGTCAAGCGTGTGCGGTGGCAACCAGGTGAGGAATACAAAGACAAGTGTGTCTTGCCTACAGTCAAGCCGGGTGGTGGGAGTGTCATGGTCTGGGGCTGCATGAGTGCCCACTGCACTGGCAAGCTACAGTTCATTGAGAGAACCATGAATGCCAACATGTACTGTGACATACTGAAGCAGAGCATGATCCCCTCCCTTCGGAGACTGGGCTGCAGGGCATTATTCCATCATGATAACGACCCCAAACACACTTCCAAGACAACCACTGCCTTTGACAAAAAAAGCTGAGGGTAAAGGTAATGGACTGGCCAAGCATGTCTCCAGACCTAAACCCTATTGAGCATCTGTGGGGCATCCTCAAATGGAAGGTGGAGGAGCTCAAGGTCTCTAACATCCACCTGCTCCATGATGTCATCATGGAGGAGTGGAAGAGAACTCCAATGGCAACCTGTGAAGCTCTGGTGAACACCATGCCCAAGAAGGTTAAGGCAGTGCTGGAAAATAATGATGGCCACACAAAATTTTGACACATTGGGCCCAATTTGGACATTTCCATTTAGGGGTGTACTCACTTTTGTTGCCAGCGGTTTAGACATGAATGGCTGTATGTTAAGTTATTTTGAGGGGACAGCAAAATTACACTGTTATACAAGCTGTACACTCACTACTTTACATTGTAAACAAGTGTCATTTCTTCAGCGTTGTCACGTGAAAAGATAGAATAAAATATTTACAAAAATGTCAGGGGTGTACTCACTTTTGTGAGATACTGTCAGGGCTTTTTTTCTCAGAGAAAAGTTGCAGGAACTCACCCCCCTTCCCTAGGTCACGCCCGTCTCCGCCCCCTAGAACCGCCCATTGTCTCCACCCCTACACACTAAGCACCACCCCCTTTAGAGAACGGAAACCAAGTATATTTAGGGGGATATATAACAGATTTTTGTATGGAATTTGTTAATAAAAAGCAAAGAAGTAAAATGTACAAAACATTAGAAATATCCAGTAACCAAAGTAATCTCAGAGGCACTTTCATATATCCCCATATTCAGGAAAAGACAGCCCACATATATACACACACACAGCAGGAGACAGCCCACATATATACACACACACAGCAAGAGACAGCCCAAATATATACACACACACAGCAAGAGACAGCCCACATATATACACACACACAGCAAGAGACAGCCCACATATATACACACACACAGCAAGAGACAGCCCAAATATATACACACAGCAAGAGACTTCCCACATATATACACACAGCAAGAGACAGCCCACATATATACACACACACACAAACAGCAAGAGACAGCCCACATGTATATCCAGCAAGAGACAGCCCACATACACACACACACACACACACACACAGCAAGAGACAGCCCACATGTATATCCAGCAAGAAACGCAGAAAAAAAAAGCCCTGGATACTATATATATATATATATATATATATATATATAGTATATTCACATCACTTCCAGCCCTCAAGGAGCTTACAATCTATGGTCCCTAACTCACATACTAGGACCAAGTTAGGCATTAGCCAA
Organism: Aquarana catesbeiana; assembly: GCF_042186555.1. Lineage (NCBI taxonomy): Eukaryota > Metazoa > Chordata > Amphibia > Anura > Ranidae > Aquarana > Aquarana catesbeiana. The sequence goes on from NC_133332.1 coordinate 95,977,978, forward strand.
ATAACCTACCAGCATGTCTTTGGAGTGTGGGAGGAAACTCACACAAGTACAGGGAGAACATACAAACTTTAGGCAGGCAGTGCCATGGTTGAGATTTGAACCAACAACCCTAGTGCTGCTAGGCAGAGGTGCAAACCACTTTGCCACTGTGCATCCGATTTATCCAGCACTTACTGACACAGCTGAAGGTATTTAAAAAAATTTATTAGGCCAAGCTTAGCCCAAAAAAGAGAGGATTAGCAAGTGTACTTATACAAATAATCAATAAGACAATAACATTACCATAGACGATATGGTAAACACCTGCAGTTTTCTGACTGACAGTAATTAACGGAACTGCAATTACCTAGCAACAGTATATAAAGACAGTCCCAATTTGCTTTAGCAGTCCCTATTTTATCCCACTGGGCAGTGAATGATGAAAAACAAAATAAAAATGATTAAATCAAATTATAATCGCTGCGCTATCAAAGATATAAGCATAAATGCTAATCGTAAGATTCCTGTAAAATGGTAAAATATCCTGTACTTAGTGATGTTGATAATATACATAAAGAGTAAACAATAACAAGTGCTTAATAACCATAAGTATAAAGTGACAATGTGCATTCATATAATAGTGAAAAGTATAAATCAAGTCAGTGAAAACATAAATATCAATAAATCCCGTTATCGGACGGTTTTGCATACTTGTTTTACGCTTGATGTAGAATGGTGCAGTGAAGCGCCTGGCTATTGTGAGTACCCTGTGTGGGACTTTTTTTGGTTTCAATAAAATTGTATTAGCATACTACATCATAAAATCCTCTTTTTTCCATTGATTTACTGAGGCACATTGGAGACTGATCCAGGAATCCGGATGCACTGCTGAACCCTGTAGTGGTTCTATTGCGTGTATTGCCCAAGCTTAACAGTAACGTCACACACCTTAAGGTGAGCCTTCAATACACGGGGGGGAGCACTTGAGTGAGAGACGCAGCATCTGGTTATTGGATCGTTTTCACAGCATACTGAATCGCATGAAGTGTGGAGCACCTGTGGATTGAATTAATTTGAACTTTCACAGTGCACAGCAGCACCTTTTTAATTCCAGGATTTGGGATTTATTGATATTTATGTTTTCATGGACTTGATTTATACTTTTCACTACTATATGAATGCACATTGTCACTTTATACTTATGGTTATTAAGCACTTGTTATTGTTTACTCTTTATGTATATTATCAACATCACTAAGTACAGGATATTTTACCATTTTACAGGAATCCTACGATTAGCATTTATGCTTATATCTTTGATAGCGCAGCGATTATAATTTGATCTTAGTACTTTTGCATGGTTTATGAGATATGTTCATCGCTTGCAGCTGATTCTAAGAGGGTTTATTGGTTTTTATTGTTAGCGGAGGCTCACAGGACGTTTTATACATAAAATAAAAATGATGGCCAGCAAAGTTGGGGCCCTTGAAGAAAGCACAACATTTCCCTGCAGGCAACAGTTTAACTTGTATGATGTTAGTCTCTTTCCAGATCCAGGGCACCTTGTTCGTACTCTGATTCAGTAAAAGTTAAAATGCTTGTAAAAGATTCTAGATGACTAGAATATACTAAAAAAATTCTAGATGACTAGAATATACTCTGTATAGTAAATCACCAATTCTTAGTTAACAGGACTTTGAGCTCATGTTACATTAGATGATAACTTTCTGGGTATCTAAGTTCTGAGAGAGTATTTATCTTCATAGTGAGCTAGGCTCTGAAGATTAGTTGGGAAAATCATTACTGTTTCACCCTACATAGGTGGTTTGAGCAAACCAAGTTTTTATTGGTTGTTTTTCATCGTTTTTGTTTTAGTTATGTTCATAGTTTGTATGTTCATCCCTGGGTATACCCAATAGGGTCTAGTTTGTACCTCCTAGTTGAAATATTGCAATAAAAACAATAAAAAAAACAAAACATAACAAACATGTCATACTTACCTGCTCTGTGTAATGGCTTTGCACACAGCAGCCCCAGTCCTCCTCTTCCCGGTTCCTGCGCCGGTACTCTGGGCTCCTCCCCCTTGCCGAGTGCCCCCACAGCAAGCCACTTGCTGTGGGGGTACTCATGCATGCTCCCTCCTGAGCCACCTCTCTGTGTCCATAAGACACAGAGAACACGGGTCAGCCCCGCCCTCCTCTCCCACCTCACTGGTTGTGATTGACAGCAGCGGGAGCCAATAGCTCCTGCCGCTGCATCTCAGCCAATCAGGGGGGAGAGACCCAGGAAATCCTCGGGTCTCATGCACATCGCTGAATCAAGGTCAGGCTTAGGTAAGTATTAGGGGGGCTGAGGGGGAACTGAACATTGAAGGTTTTTTACCTTCATGCAAAGAATGCATAAAGGTAAAAAAACTTCAGCCTTTACAACCACTTTAAATTTGTCAGATAGGGATAAAAGATGTCTCTCTTTCAATGCTGCTGAGGCAGTCCCTCTTTTCCTCCACCTGGCCTTGAGCAGAATGACAGCCAGGAAGTGGTTCAGTTATCCTGACTGGTCGTCATATGATGTTCAGCAGAATAACAAGCCAGCGTCAGTCTAACACACCGCATCTCCATTCTTGGTAAAGAGCCTCTGACATAGGCTCTTTACCATCTGATCAGCTGTATCCAATCACAGCTGATCACAGTGTAAATAGGAAGAGCCGTTTATCAGCTTTTCCTTCACTGGCACTGACAGACATGAGTAGAGGAGAGCCGGTCGGCTGCTCTCCTGACAGGGGGGTCTGTGCTAACTGATTATCAATGCGGCCCCCCGAGGATGCCCAACCAGGATTACCAGGGATGTCCACCCAGGACCACCAGGTATGTCAATCAATGCCCAATAGGGATGGCACTCAGTGCCCATCAGTGATGCCTGCCAGTGCCTCCTGATCAGTATTGCCGAACAGTGCCATCTATCAGTTCCGCCTATCAGTGCCCACCATTTCCACCTATCAGTGCCCATCAGTGCCCACCAGTGCCACCTATCAGTGCCCATCAGTGCCACCTATGAGTGCCCAGTGCCACCTATCAGTGCCGAATATGAGTGCCTATCAGTGTTGCTTATCAGTGCTGCCTATTTGTGCCCATCAGTGCTGCTTATCAGTACAGCCTATCAGTGCCCATCAGTGCTCCATATAAGTGCCTGATCATCAGTGTCCATTAGTTCCGCCTCATCAGTGCCACCTCATCAGTACTGCCTCATCAATACCCATCAGTGCAGCCTCATCAGTGCCCATCAGTGAAGGAGAAAATGTACTCATTGACAAAGTTTTGTAACAGAAACAAAGAAAAACTTTTTTTTTTCAAACTTTTATATTTGTAGCGCAAAAAAGAAAAACCCCAGAGGTGATCAAATACCACTAAAAGAAAGCTCTATTTGTGAGAAAAAAAATGATAGAAAATTTTCTTTGGGTACAGTGTTGCATGACCGCACAGTTGTCATTCAAAATGCAACAGTGCTGAAAGCTGAAAATTGGTCTGGGCAGGAGAGGGGGAAATGCCCAGTATTGAAGTGGTTAAATAAAATAACAAACGTGTAATGCTCACCTGCTCTGTGCAATGGTTTCTCACAGGGCAGCCCCGATCCTCCTCTTCTCGTGTCTCCTGCTGGTGCTCATGGCTCTTCCCCCGACTGACTTCCCACATAGCAAGCCGCTTGCTGTGGGGGCACTTGTGCATGCGCGCTCCTGAGCCCTGCCCCACTACTCCCTCGTCACTGGCTCTCGCTGCTGTAGCTGAGCAAATGAGGAGTGAGATAGCCTCAGCACTTGTGTATATTGCTGGATCGAGATTGGGCTCAGGTATGTATTTGGGGGAAGGGGTGCTGCAGGGTGAGAATGCAGTAAGGTAGGAAAAAATCTTCTGCCTTTACAACCACTTTAAGGCAATGCAAAACTGGGGCAGAGCTATTTCATGGAACCAGGAAACAACAAAAGTCAGTGGCCAAGAGGCCTCTCACTACGGTAGGCACTCTCCAAACTGCATTCTTTTCTATGTAGGTTTCTGAAATTCTCCTGGTGGTTAGGGGTCTGCTGATGGTCACTCACTGTGTCCAGCAAGTGAAGCACTGATTCACAGTGCAGCTTCTCAGGATCTAGCTTCTCTCTAATCAGCACTCTTCTCCTGGGCTGCACAGTATCATATATCCCCAGCAAACTCTAGCCACGCACCACTGTTCCCCCCACCCATGTCCTCTCCAATTGAGCACACCAGCCCCCTCAGCACTCGCAGACCAGGGTTGTGCTGCTCTAGGGACTACATTCCCCAACACCTTGCAGACTACTTCTCCTTGCACTCTTGCCAATCACTGCCCTTCAGGCTGCTCCAGACCCAGCCAAGATGGCTGCCCCCTGCATTGGAGACACTCCATAGACAAGCATTTCAAAGTGATCTCCTTGATGGCTGCTGGACTTCTACATTAATGGATATTCTGGTAAATACCATCCACACCACAGAAGGATAATACAGCAGCAATTAAGGAAGAAGTTCCATAGCAGTTATCAGCTACAGTTTATGTCACATTTACTAATCTGTCAGCATAATGTAAACCTAAAAGGTAACTTGACTGAAACCCATTAAAACCATTAGTTACTACTGAGAGGCACTGGCTGGCAGGATTGTTGACAATGTATGTGTCATCTAGTTTTCTCATGTACATGTGGTGAAAACTGCAGGGTTGGTGTCTGATAACCAGAAAACAAACGCTTTGTTTCCTCAGAATACTAATAAATTCTGTTTTGAGGCCTGGAGTCTGGAGGCTTTGCAGAGCATTGGGTGAGAATAAGTCTCCATTCTTAGGTCCACATTTTCCACATCATTATAAGCAGGGCTTTTTTTCTCAGACAATAGGTGCAGGAACTCCCCCTTTCTGAGTCACCCCTTTTCTCTGTCCCTACCCACCTCCGAACACCATCCCTTGGTTCCATCCCCTACCCACCTCCCAGTACCGACCCTTTTAGACATTACAGAACCAAGTATCATTTTGTGTTGCTAAGTGATTTGAATAGAATTTGGTAATGATATCAATAAAAGCAAAAAAATAGATCCCCTGCAGCCAGCAACAATAGATCCCTCTAACAGCAATGGAGCAACCCACAACAAATCCCCCCCCCAGCAACAATAGACTGCAGCATCAACAGATTTCAGCACAGCCAGCATTAATAGACTCTCCGGCAGCCATCAACAATAGACCCCTCCTCCCAACAGTAGATCTCTTTCAGCAACAACTGACCCCCAGCAACATAAGACCCACCCCCCCAGCAACAATAGGTTCCCCACCAGCAACAATAGACCCCCTTAGCAACAATAGACCCGCCCTGCAAAAATAGATCCCCTCCAGCTAGAATAGATCCCCCAGCAGTGAGCATCAATACCCTTCAGCACACCCCAGCACCCCTTATCATTACATACAGTCAGTCCAGGAGGTGCCGGAACTGCGTTCCCCGCGTTCCCGCTGAAAAAAAGCCCTGGTTATAAGAATAAGTTGTCCACAGGCTAACGCCGCGTACACGCGATCGTAAATTCTGCCAGCAAAACTCAGATGAGAGCTTTTTGTCAGAAAATGCGACTGTGTGTATGCCCCATCGGTCTTTTGGTGGAATTCCAGCCAGCAAAAGATTGAGAGCATGTTCTCTATTTTTCGGTCGGGAAAAGTTCCTATCCGAAAATGCGATCGTCTGTACAAATTCCGACGCACAAAATTCCTATGCATGCTTGGAAACAATTCGACGCATGCTCGGAAGTATTGAACCTCATTTTCTCGGCTTGTCATAGTGCTGTACATCACCGCGTTCTTGGCGGGCGAAAGTTCAGAGAACTTTTGTGTGACCGTGTGTATGCAAGGCAAGCTTGAGCGGAACCATCCAAGTTTTTTCCAATGGAAAATCCGCTCTTGTGTACGGGGCATTATATAAATGTGAGCTGACTGATGCTCTGATGTTGGAGCCTACTGCTGGGTGAAAAGGCTGACTGCTGATATAATACTAAAAAGACCCTAGAACTTCCTGTTTGTTTTGGGGGACTCATTAGCATACTTCCCAACTTTTTTAAAATGGGAACGAGGCACACCTATTAGCAAACATATGTAGGCATAGGACACACCCCCTGCCATGCCCACTTAAAGGAGAATTATACAAAAAAATGATTAGTTAAACCCACAAGTGAATTTTACCACTATGAAAGGTTTAGCACTTGGAAACACTTTTTTAAAGATAAAAAGTGCATTTTATATAAAACTATATAGATCAGACCAAAATGAGGGACAAAGGAGGAGAAAAGAGGGACAGAGGGACTTTGTACCAAATCAGGGACAGTCCCTCGAAGTCAGGGACAGTTGGGAGCTATGCATAAGGATCACCCTGTCAGTCAGAAACTGACATGAGTTTAGTTAGTGGTTCAGACAATCGGATATTTTGTTTGCTTTATGTTACATTATGCTACATGCTGTACATAACTGTCCTGCATTGAAACCGTTTTTTATTGTCTAACTAAAAAAAAAAAGGGCAGGACAAACCTGCTAGGTCTGTTCCTGGGTGTGCCTGCCTCATGCATAGTTTACTGCTGCCAAGACCAGTTAAGCCTTACAACTTTGTTTAATACCCATACTTTTTCAGAATATAAAATCATGACACCTATGTAAATTTACTCTGCAGCCATTAGCCATATTTGAGCTACATATACTCCCCAGAAACAATATATGAGCCACATTCGAGCTACATAAATGTAGACCTGACTCCCCAGAAACAATATATGAGCCACATTCGAGCTACATATACGCATCTATCTATTCTAGTAAGTTAGAACATATATACTGGTAGTTTTACTGATTTTGCGGTCATTATTTATATTTCTCTTTATATATTTCAATATTCAATATACAAAAAATGGTATTTGAGGACGGGAGAGGAGAGACTTATTCGGTCTCTCTTTCCCCTCTCCTCATTTATTTTACAGTAATAGCTCGCATCATGTACATACTATGTACTGTATGTCATAAATATTGTTGGCTATTCAGCCATATATTGTAAACATGATTTCATTTTTCCGCATATTTATACACACTTTTTTATTTTTCATATCGGGATTTTTCTGACCATTTACCGCAATGTGTTTGTGGCTGGACTACGGGGCTGTTTCCGTGAAGACCCTTGCGAGGGCTGTGCCGAGCCCAGACAGGGTTCATTGTGTTTCTCAATGGACAGGCAGCAGCACTTTTTCAAGAAATTTTGATTTTAATATCCTCTCCAAAAATCGTATACAATTTCAGTATTGGTATGTATGTTGGACATGCTCATGTGCTACAATGTTGATGCCCTTTTGAAATGTCATGTTAAAATTGTTATTCCTGTTCTCTTTCAGAATGTATTTGCACTCTCTCCTATAATGCCTCTGAGGAAGGGTTTAAATTTCCTGAAACATGTCAGGCCAAAGGAGAAAAAACTAACACCCACTGAGATTTGTATTAGCTTTTTATAAGCATATTGTTCTGTTTATTTTGTATAATATAAATTACTGATATGTTTGTTATCCAATTAAATAATCTTTTGAATAAATAATATTTTATGATTGTTCGCCCTTAAAGTCCCACTGTATCGGGGGATACTTATGCCCTTGTTTAGGGTTTCTTCTTAACCTGCTTGGACTGTTCTTGGGTGTGCCTGCCTCATGCATAGTTTACTGCTGTCAAGACCAGTTGAGCCTTACAAATATGTTTAATACCCATACTTTTTCAGAAAATAAAATCATGACATCTATGTAAATTTACTCTGCAGCCATTTTCTCTGTGTTAGCTGACACCATAATCTAAAGATTTAAATGATGGGATTACTGGAGAAAAAATAGATCGGATTAAGTGCAGGGAAAGCAGAAAAGGAGAATCTGTCACTTTGCTTATAGGCTTATACAATACAAAGTGACAATTTCTTAATAGACCACCTCAGACCTACCTATACTCACTTATCCTGCTTCTCTGCACTGCTCCATTAGATGTGGACACTTTGGCTGTTTGGACATTTGGATAAACATCCGAATATTTGTTCCTTTGGTGCCATGTTCGTCAGGAGCCTAGAATCATAGAAAGAAGTAGTACAGCTATCATTTCTATAACTGACAGCTTCACACTGTCGCTGGTTCCTAAGCAAGCGACAAAAGCTAGAACTCGCTGGGTCCCTAGAATCCACTAACATCACTGGAATTGCCTGCCACTTAAGCAAAGGGGCGGGAATAGCATGGATATCACTGCCCAAATATGGTGATTGGCCATTTTTGAGCAATAACATTGACCAAATATAGCCATGGCCATATCTGGTCAATGATGTCCCCATTATCTCTGCCCCTTCCTTTATATAGCTGATGACAGCTTGAGGAGCTGTCAATCAGCTATGAGTACCATTGTGTTGGTCTTGTGAGTCATTGTTTGTTTGTTTTTTTTGGCGAGTTGGTGGGGTTCCGGATGGATGATGGATTTATGAGAGACATAATTTTAGGATTTTTTAAAATTTTTTTTCTATAAAAAAGGACTTGTCAAACGTTTGAGTATTTTATTTCTAGATTACAATTCTTTTTTTGTGAATGAGTAGGGGTACTATGTACCCCTACTCATTAATGATCAGGGGTCAGTATCTGGGTATCCCCTTATTATTTAAAAGGGCTTCTAGATTTCAATAAGTTCCCCATCCATAGACCCCCACAGCCATCGGCCAGGGGAAGAGGCCCTTGTTCTCATCAACATCGGACAAGGTGCTTTGTCAGGAGGGTACTTCCCCATGTTGAAGGAATGTGGCCTGGTATGGTTGGCTGTATTATCAGATTAAGGGTCTGGTGGAGTTTTAGGGGGACCTCACAGATCTTTTTTTTTTTTTTTTTTGCAGTCCCCCTTAAAATCTAGGTCTGGTATGGATATCCTGGGGAACCTCATCGCTTTTTTTTTCTGCGCATAAGGTACTTCCTTAAAGTCCATATCAGACTCAAAGGGTCTGGTATGCATTTTTGGGGGGGATCTACACATTTATTTTCAATTCAGTTGTAAGATGTGCGACAGCAAAAGTGATTTCAAAACAAAACATTCTACTGTTTAAATTGCTGGCAAATTACATTCTTTACCAGCTTTTAAAAAAAGAGGCACACAGACCCCTCCAAAGGTCACCCAAGATACATAACAAACCCTTGGAGTGGTACATTTTCCTCAGGGCAGTGAGGCCCCACACCCCCACAGTGCTATTTTCTTGACACTCCCTTGGGGAAAAATTAAAATGTTTAATATGACAGATTCTGCTCTTATTGATTTCAATGGAGTTCGGGTGTAGCATTCAAACTTTGCTCAAATGGAACTCAGGGTAGTTTGGCTCATCCCTAAAGTTGGGCCAGGAGCAAGGTGTGCAGCAGCCATACAATAATGGCCATTTAGAGATCAGAAAGTATTTGTTTCAGGGCTGGTGCCATATTAGGAGTCAGAATGGAGTAGACCCTTAAAGGTTCTAAATGTATTGAGCCACGTGAGATGAGCAATGAGCTTAATGTGTGAAAGTAGGTTCTTGTCTTCAGAGGATATGGCCAGGTCTACAAAGCCTCCAGAGGGGCACAGCTCATTGAGTGCTTCAGGATTTAGCATGGAGGCATTAACAAGTTGCTGTCTCAAAAGACTGTATGTAAGAGAATGTATAATGATTTTCCCCTTCACTTTACGTATGGCCCTCCATGCTTGACGTGAATGTCTACCACTCTCCAAGAATGGGGCCTTACAGGTTAGACCACGCAATAATTCAGCTGAATAATCTGTATGCAACATGCAGTCAAGTTCAGAAGATTTATGGGTAAATTAGGTATAGTGTGTGCAAGCACCCGTAAATACTTGCTTTGAGAAAATATTAGGTTTATTTCTATGACAGGTTTAGTATAAGGATCATCAGCAACTTTCAATGGCGCTGTGTAAGAAGAAAGATGAACTGCCTACACACTCCTATGCAAATGTATTTCAGGAATAGCATGCATTAGTCTGTCCACATAAAGATTTCTGGATTAAAAGGATTTTACAATGCCAGAAGAAGCTCAATGTATGACAATGACACACAAAGGTGGCATTTAAATGGATTTTCTTCCCTCTGTGCTTATAAATGCTCCCTAAAGGTACGTGGGAAAATCCTATGGATACATCTCAGTCAGCCCTATCTGCTGGTTAATTAAAGGTTCCTGGAGGTTTGAATTACCTACTGTGCTGATTTACTGTAGATTACATCCTTGGTAAAAGGGATCATATATCAGCAAGACGTGTCACTTTACTCTCTGCTGATTCACTTATTTTATTCTCATTTCTCAGTAGGGCTCAGGGGCTGGGCAGTGGATCCACTGGAAATGTGACAAAAAGTTCAAGGCTGTGTGCCCTTGACCAATTAATCGGCAAATTTTCTCCAAAAAAAAAAAAAAAAAAAGGAAAAATTGGCTACTCAGAGGTATATATATATATTTTATCCCCTGCTGATTTTGTACATTTCCCACTGACAAAGAAATGATCAGTCTATAATTTTAATGGTATGTTTACTTTAACAGTAAGAGACAGAATAACAACGAAATTATGCAGAAAAACGCATTTCAAAAAACGCCCGTTTGAAGTTTGCTAATGAACATCTGAATGACTCAGAGGAGAACTGGGTGAAAGTGTTCTGGTCAGATGAGACAAAAATCTAGCTCTTTGGCATCAACTTAACTCGCCGTGCAGGGCAGCCATCAGAAATGTTTGGGCCCCTTACACAGCTTTATTCCTGCCCCCCCCCCCCCCCTGAGCCTGACCACCAACATTCCCCAGGGCCATCCTACCAAATCCGCACACCGGCCACCTCACCTGTACGCACTCAATCCTGTATATATGTCAGCCTCCCTCACACCTGTTTATGTGTCAGCCCCCTCACACACCTGTATATATGTCAGCCCCCCCACACACACCTGTATATATGTCAGCCCCCCACACACACCTGTATATATGTCAGCCCCCCCACACACACCTGTATATATGTCAGCCCCCCCCACACACACACACACACCTGTATATATGTCAGCCTCTCCTCTCACACACCTGTATATGTGTCAGCCCCCCACACACACCTGTATATATGTCAGCCCCCCCACACACACCTGTATATATGTCAGCCTCTCCTCTCACACACCTGTATATGTGTCAGCCCCCCACACACACCTGTATATATGTCAGCCTCTCCTCTCACACACCTGTATATGTGTCAGCCCCCCACACACACCTGTATATATGTCAGCCCCCCACACACACCTGTATATATGTCAGCCCCCCCACACACACCTGTATATATGTCAGCCCCCCCCCACACACACACACACCTGTATATATGTCAGCCTCTCCTCTCACACACCTGTATATGTGTCAGGCCCCCCACACACACACCTGTATATATAAAAGCCCAATCACATGTATATATTGCAGCCCCATATATACAAAAGCCCCCCCCCCAACCACATGTATATATTGCAGCCCCACATATACACAAACCTGTAAACACACAAGGTTCTGGCCCCTCCCTGTACACAAAACGCCCCCCCTCCATTTCCTTCACAGCCCCTGCTTGTAAAGAAGATTTTCCTACCTGATCCCAGCTCGTTTCACAAAGCTAACATGTTGCAGGCACAGAGAAGCACAGCACACAAGGGGTGCACATCGTAGCCAGAGGTGGCAGTAAAGAGCTTGATGTCTGAACTCAATGCCACAGAGAACATAATGAGCCGAGATTGATTCTGTAATGCACAGCACGGCTCCCCTTCACCCGTCCTGCCTTCTTCTGGCACGGCGGGCCCCTCGGGCCCCCGGGGCCCCTTACAGTTGTAACGGCTGTACCCCCCTGATGGCGGCCCTGTCGCTGTGTTTGGAGGAGGAGGAATGCTGCTTATGACCCCAAGAACACCATCCACACTGTCAAACATGGAGAAGGATACATTATGCTTTGGGGGTGTTTTTCTGCTAAGGGGACAGGACAACTTCACCGCATCAAAGGCATGAAGGACGGGGCCATGTACCATCAAATCTTGGGTAAAAGCCTCCTTTCCCCATCCAGGGCATTGAAAATGGGTCATGGATGGGTTTTCCAGCATGACAACGACCCAAAACACATGGCCAAGGCATCAAAGGAGAGACTCCAGAAGAAGCACATTTAGGTCCTGGAGTGGCCTAGTCAGTCTCCAGACCTTAATCCCATGGAAAATATATGGAAGGAGCTGAACTTTCAAGTTACCAAACAGCCTTAAAACCTTAATGACTTGGAGAGGATCTGCAAAAGGAGGGGGACAAAATCCCTCCCGAGATGTGTGCAAACCTGGTGGCCAGCTACAAGAAACGTCTGACCTCTGTGATTGCCAACAAGGGATTTGCCACCAAGTACTAAGTCGTGTTTTGCGAAGGGGTCAAATACTTATTTCACTCATTAAAATGCAAATCAATTTATAACTTTTTTGAAATGTGTTTTTCTGGATATTTTTATTGTTATTTTGGCTCTCACTGTTAAAATAAACCTACCATTAAAATTATAGACTGATCATTTCTTTGTCAGTAAGCCAACGTACAAAATCATCAGGGGATCAAATACTTTTTCCCTCACTGTATGCAAGATTTATCAGGTCTTCTTTTGCATCAAAATGATCTTACTACTCAGCTGATAAAGAAAACCTTTTACAAGAGAAATAAAGTGTCTGGTATTGCTCACTTTCTTCTGCATATACTGTTCTGCATATACTATCCAGGTTAGTGACATGGAAGCCAGAGAACAGTTGGCAAGTTTGTGTGTTCATTAGGAATGAGTTAGCGTTTGGTCCAAAACCAGAAGTTAGCTTTCATAGATTCTCTACCCCGCATCTGCACATATGTAAAAGAACAGGGATGCTTATGACATCATTGACTTAATATGACAACATGACTATACTAGGTCAATAGCATTGACCTAATAAGGCCATGTGCCCATGTTGGGCCAGTGATGTCACAAGCATCTCCGCCCCTTTGTGTACATCAGCTGTGGATTGCATAATCTGCCTCCTGCAGCTCTTTGGCCAGCTATGACAGCTAATTTCCAGATTCAGACAAACTTGGGCTTGGACTCATGACTGGTTGTCATAGTGATCACATTATAATTTTACATTATAATGTAGACAGGAAGTGGCTGCAGGACATTGGCAGCATTAAGATGTAACAGAGGACAAAAAAAAGGTGAAAACAAGTATTTTTCGTGATAAACAGTGCTTTAGCAAACTAAATGTCATACCATTAGGGTTTACATCTACTTTAAAGTTCTTTTGGCACTGGGAACCATGCTAAGGAATGTTAATCTACTGATTTCATGTCTAGGTGGTTCCCTTAAAAGTTTCAATTGTCGCTATTGATGATCACATATTTTATTACTATTTTGTTTGCAGCCACCATAAAGCCCAACCTGCTAGCACTTATTGTGCTTCCCTTAATGCCCTGGTAAGTCAGGTCCATAAATATTGGGACATCGACGCAATTCTAATCTTTTTGGCTCTATACACCACCACAGTGGATTTGAAATGAAACGAACAAGATGTGCTTTAACTGCAGACTTTCAGCTTTAATTTGAGGGTATTTACATCCAAATCAGGTGAACGGTGTAGGAATTACAACAGTTTGTATATGTGCCTCACACTTTTTAAGGGACCAAAAGTAATGGGACAGATTAACAATCATCCATCAAACTTTACCTTTTTAATACTTGGTTGCAAATCCTTTGCAGTCAATTACAGCCTGAAGTCTGGAATGCATAGACATCCCTGGTGATGCTCTGCCAGGCCTCTACTGCAACTGTCTTCAATTCCTGCTTATTCTTGGGGCATTTTGCCTTCAGTTTTGTCTTCAGCAAGTGAAATGCATGCTCAATTGGATTCAGGTCAGGTGATTGACTTGGCCATTGCATAACATTCCACTTCTTTCCTTTAAAAAACTCTTTGGTTGCTTTCACAGTAGTATGCTTCGGGTCATTGTCCATCTGCACTGTGAAGCGCCGTTCTGAAGAATTTTTCTGAATATGAGCAGATAATATTGCCCAAAACACTTCAGAATTCATCCTGCTGCTCTTGTCAGCAGTCACATCATCAATAAATACAAGAGAACCAGTTCCATTGGCAGCCATACATGCCCACGCCATGACACTACCACCACCATGCTTCACTGATGAGGTGGTATGCTTTGGATCATGAGCAGTTCCTTTCCTTCTCCATACTCTTCTCTTCCCATCACTCTGGTACAAGTTGATCTTGGTCTCATCTGTCCATAGGATGTTGTTCCAGAACTGTGAAGGCTTCTTTAGATGTTGTTTGGCAAACTCTAATCTGGCCTTCCTGTTTTTGAGGCTCACCAATGGTTTACATCTTGTGGTGAACCCTCTGTATTCACTCTGATGAAGTCTTCTCGACACACATACACCTTCCTCCTGGAGAGTGTGCTTGATCTGGCCAACTGTTGTGAAGGGTGTTTTCTTCACCAGGGAAAGAATTCTTCGGTCACCCACCACAGTTGTTTTCCATGGTCTTCCGGGTCTTTTGGTGTTGCTGAGCTCACTGGTGCGTTCTTTCTTTTTAAGGATGTCCCAAACAGTTGATTTGGCCACACCTAATGGTTTTGCTATCTCTCTGATGGGTTTGTTTTGTTTTTTCAGCCTAATGATGGCTTGCTTCACTGATAGTGACAGCTCTTTGGATCTCATATTGAGAGTTGACAGCAATAGATTTCAAATGCAAATAGCACACTTGAAATGAACTCTGGACCTTTTATCTGCTCCTTGTAAATGGGATAATGAGGGAATAACACACACCTGGCCATGGAACAGCTGAGCAGCCAATTGTCCCATTACTTTTGGTCCCTTAAAAAGTGGGAGGCACATATAAAAACTGTTGTAATTTCTACACTGTTCACCCGATTTGGATGTAAATACTCTCAAATTAAAGCTGAAAGTCTGCAGTTAAAGCACATCTTGTTCGTTTTATTTCAAATCCATTATGGTAGTGTATAGAGCCAAAAAGATTAGAATTGTGTTGATGTCCCAATATTTATAGACCTGACTGTATATAGTAGTCTACGTTTTGGTGCTAACCTAAAGCTGAATTCAAGATATGGCAATTTTTTATAGTTACATTGGTGCAGCTATGCAAGCTGGAAATCACAGTGAACACGCATGTTGGCATATGGGAAAATAAAGAAAAATCCACCAGCCAGTCACTTTCTTTTCCATGGTGAGTCCCACTTGCATGCCAACTCCAGTGAGTCCAGTCTGAGCTATTACCACCTATTCTCAGTGATCTACCCATCTATGACAGCCCATTTATTTCCCAGCTATATACTAAGGGCTAGGTGTCAGATATAGAACTTAACTTTTAAAATGCTTCCACGTGTGTTTGGCTGCTAGGAGTTATAGAGACTTCATAAACAATAGTGTTTTCCACAGAAGATTATGCAGTTTTATGTTACCAATTTAGATGCAAATAGAGTTTAGCAGATTTCTTTGTTAAGAGGCAATTTGGCCTAACCAAAAAGCAGAATATATCTTTAAAAAGACAGATGTTAACAATTAACACTTTACTTTTCAAACAATAGGGGGGCTTCTAATTTGCAGCATTCTACCTTATGCATGGCAAAGCATAAAAGTCTGCAAGCTACATTGAGAACTGAACTTTTTTTTGGTTTTCAGCTACTTGACTGTAACACTTGTTCACATGTTTCCTGGCAGTAAGAGACACGAGTAAAAGATTTGTTTTTTTTTTTTTTTCTAAAATTATGATTGATTTATGTTACGTGACCATCTGAAACATAAATATTGCTCAGCTCTACTCATTGTAAAGCTGAACTCTGGAATTACCTTCAACCATGCACAGTTGTGTAGGATCCGCTCACGTATTTGTAGCACCCTCCTAGATAGGTGCTAGAATTAGCTAGATTTAGCTTGCCTCACTGTATCCAGTGTGGCTGTATTTAGTATGTTAGGCAAATTTAGCTGGGCTCACTGTAACCCCTGTAGCTAATTAATTAGGTCAGTTCGGTGCTCTCTGTTGCTAGTCTGTTTACTCCCTCTGCTTTCCAGAGAGTGATAGAAATCTCTGAAACATAGGTGTGAAGTTATGCAGATGGCAGTATGAATATTTATGCAGCCCTGGCCAATCCCAGGGATAAGGACCCTGAAGGCTGTTGGGAAACGGCGTAAATACTGTGAAAGACTAAGCTTCTGGATCTTTTCCTGCAGAGGATCAGTCCAGCTTGGAGGGCTGCTGCCTTCCAGGGCAACACTGCCAATATTCCACTCGATTCCCTCAATCCTATGCAAGTTCTCCAAAAATAAAAACAACAAAAACAACGCAGCTAGAGCGGTTTCTTAAGAAAAGTTTTGCTGAGATTGTATGCCTGGCTGCTGGGCAATCTGGGCAATCCACTGGAGAAGAACCTGGGCAAATTTCCAGCTGTTTCTAAGTGAGTAAGCTCTACATATTGAAATGTCTTCAGAAGCAGTGGCAAATCAGATAGCACCAGCCTCATTACCTACATCATTTACATAATTTAGCTCTTTCCTCCCCAACCTTACTGTCCTTGACCCTTCCCTATTATTCATTGGATTCAGTTCTTTCATTCACTGCATCACATGTGGACATGCATTTTGATATTTGTACAACCCTTCCATTCGCCAGCCGATCACGTGCATCAGGGCTTTTGAGAGGAGTGTATAGGTAGGGTGCTTGGATGTTTTTAGCTGACCCACGTGGGACATCACTGGGTCTGAAAGAAAAAATTATTTAATAAAAACTCAAAGCTTTTGTTAAGAAATGTCATTAGCATTTTGATGTGAAAGTAAAAGAGGAACCAGGAAAGGCAAAATATAAGCAGATTGAACTTTAATTTTAAATTTCAATCAAGCAGCTAAGTATGCAATATAGACCTTTATAAAATGCTGCATTTTTGTGATCTTGCACCCTGTTGTGTTCTATGGCTGTATAACATAAAATGCCTGCTTTTACATAACTGCAGTTCTGTGGACTTCGTGCTTCTTCCAGCATGACCCTATAAACTTAGTGAAGGAAAAAAGGAGGTCTACCCAACACATTTGTGTTGTCTTTTGGACAGAGTGGGAAAGGGGTGCAAACTATCTCAGATTTTAATTGTTGTTTGTGCTCCCAATGTGAACATTTTGACTCCCTGTTTGTCCCAGGTGGCTTAATTAACTGGGACAGGAAGTGGAGGAAATTCCCCCTTGGGGTTACAGACAACAAACTGTTTCCCACATTAACTCTTATTGTTGGATGCCTTCATTTCACTTTACTTTTAGTTCCAGATGACTCTGCAGAACAGGTCAGGTGAACCCTTCCCATGAGATTACAGCCAGTAATAGGTATAAACACAACAACATTTTTAAATACTCTCCGCAATACTAAAAATAGTGTTTATTGTTCTTAGGGTTTCTTTATTTCCACTGGTTTCTTATCCCATGTGTCACCAGTCATCAGATGAGAAATTAAGATGACATAGGTCCATATTGTCCCTCATTTGTAGGGGCTCCCTCTTTTGAAACCAAATCCCACTGATCCTTTATCATACTTACAGTAGGTATCCCTCTTTTTAGTCTGATGTATAAATATCTATTACAATTTTCTATTTAACTATCAAAACTTTTATGTTACACCTAATCTTTCATCCAACCTTTAAATCATTATTTTTGTTGTTTTGAAAAGCCAGTATAAAGGAAAATTAGCCGTGAAAAAAAAAAGATTTTTAACTAAGGATTACCTAATCTTTTTTTATATTAAAGTGATTTTAAAGGTAATTTTTTTCCTTAAATGAAAAAAGAGGCTATACTTGCTTGCTCTGAGCAATCCCTGACCCTCTCGTTGGCTGTCTCCTGCCAAAATTGTCAACTCCTTCTTAATCCAGGTGTCTCCTTAGCAAGCCAGGTACTATGGGAGCACTTGTGCACCAGTGCTCCTGAGCCAGGCTGTGTGCGCCTATAAACACACAGTGGCGGTAAACCACGCCCCGTTCCCTCCTCACAGGAGTTTGAATGACAACAGCAGGAGCCTATGGCTCTCACTCCCCTCATTGTCTCCTGTGAAAGCAGGAAGTGAGTGGAAACAGTGCTGTAGCTGGAACCGCCTTGGAGTATGATTTTTTTATTTTTTTTGTATATTTCTCACACTTAAATGATTCAGATCATCAAAAAAATGTTAATATTACACAACTATAACCCAAGTGAATACAAAATGCAGTTTTTAACCTGCCTGGCCCTATGTGAAAAACTATTTGCCCCACCTTGCGAAATCATGAAGGAACTGTAATTAACTAAATTTTTTATTAAGTTAATTTTCACTTGCTCCACCCAGGCCTAATTACTGCCAGACCCGTTGAATTGAGAAATCACTTAAATAGGTGCTGTCTGACAAAGTGAAGCACACTGAAAAAATCAAGAAGGGGCAAATACTTTTTACAGTACAGTAAGTGTTTAGGGATGAGGGGAGCCATTTTTAATGGTCTGCTTAATTTTGACACATTGGGGTTGTGTGCTTCACCCATATACTTTGTGCTAAAGGTGTCCCTTTTGTTCGATCTTAGAAAGTTAGGGAGTATAAAACAAAAATCTCCTTAATTGGAGCAATAAAACCTGTCTGGAGTTCAGTCCCTACCCAATTTTAACCAAAACTTAAAGAAAAGTTTTAGGCATATTTCTATTTTATGGATTTAAGAAAAATACATCCCTGCCTCTTTTTTTTTATTATTTGACTATACCAAAGAGAAGAAGCATCTTTCAGAGTGTCTTCAGTGTTCCAGGGTCTGACATGTGTTTAGTTACTGCCACCACTGAGAGTTTCTTTAGTTACCTCTGCTACTTTGCACTGCTTTCATGTTTTTTTTCTTTTGTGTATATTGGCCTGAGGATTGCATTCAGTTTAATTTATTCAGGTACAGCCATTTGATGTTGTGTTTATTTAGTTGACTACATTTGTGTTTATGAATATTTTTTGTTCCTCACAATTGCTTTGAGACTCAAATTGACTGCAAGATTTGTTGCAATAATTTAGGACATCAAATGCAGGCAATTTTATTAATATTACTATCAGTGTAGGCTGACTCATATGCTGCTGGAATTATAGATAATGTGAGTTGGAAGAGCACATGAACAGGCATTTAAACATGTATCTATTGCCTAAGTTTAGCAATTAAAAAATAAATAAATAAGCACAAGGGACATTACTTACTATCAATGTGATGATTCCTTTGTGCTGCTGGCTTCCTCCACTGATCCTTCCCCATACACCCATCAGTGTAGTCTGTTGGGCCTCTTCCCCACAACTCTTGCCCGGTGGTTGTCGGGGTCTGCGGGCGGGGGGCTTATCGGAATCTGGAAGACCCCTTTAACAAGGGGGTCCCCAGATCCCGGCCCCCCCTATGTGAATGGGTATCAGGTACATTGTACCTCTACTCATTCACCAAAAAAAAAAAAAAATGTCAAAAAAGTAAAAATGACAGGAGACAGTTTTGGACAATTCCTTTATTTTAAAAAAGTGTCCCTCTATGTCCATCCATCCTCAATCACAGCACCGACGGTCCTGAGAAAAAAAAATGGAAAAACCCCGCATCCATGGGAGGCGTCCTGCCGACTGCAGCCTTTTCGCAATGACTGCTGTTACATAGCTGAGTGACATCACTATATAACATCTGTCATAGCGAAAAGGCTGCAGTCGGCAAGACGCCTCCCATGGAGGCGGAGTATTTCCGTTTTTTCTTTTTGTTTTTTTTTTCGGTCCCTCAGCGCTGTGATTGAAGATGAATTTACAACGCGGGACAGTTTTTTTTTTTTAATAAAGGAATTGTCCAAAACTGTCTCCTGTCATTTTTACTTTTTGACACTATTTTTGGTGAATGTGTAGGGGTACAATGTACCCGATACCCATTCACATTCCTTGTTAAAGGGGGCTTCCAGATTCCGATAAGCCCCCGCCTGCAGACCCTCACAACCACCAGGCAAGGGTTGTGGGGAAGAGGCCCTTGTCCCCATCAACATGGGGACAAGCTGCTTGGGGGGGATCCCCAAGCACCCTCCCCATGTTGAGGGCATGTGGCCTGGTACGGTTTAGGAGGAGGGGCGCTCTCTCGTCCCCCCCTTTTTCTGCGGCCTGCCAGGTTGCGTGCTTGGATAAGGGCCTGGTATGGATTTTAGGGGGGACCCCCCACACCATTTTTTTTGTTAATGTTGGCATGGGGTTCCCCTTAATATTCATACCAGACCCAGGGTCTGGTAATGGACTGGGGAGGGGAACCCATGCTGTTTTTTCAATGATTTTTTATCTATATTGCCGGTGTCCGGCAATACATTACAGCCGCAAGCAGTTTTAAATTACATTTTTTCCTTTAGAAATTTCATTTTGCTGTGGTACTGTTATGAACATGGCAGACTAAGGAGACCCCCCAGGCACGATAGTTAAAGCATTTTTTTAAGCATTATTAAAATCACTGCTCCTGAAAAAAACTGCCGTTTTTAAAAATTTTTTTTGCATTGATACATGTCCCCTGGGGCAGGACCCAGGTCCCCATGTACTTTTTATGGCAATAACTTGCATATAAACTTTTAAAGTGAGCACTTTTGATTTTTCTTGTTCATGTCCCATAGACTTTAATGGTGTTCGCACAAATTTTTTGCTTGTCCGCATGTTCTTCTGCGAACCGAACCGGAGGGGTGTTCAGCTCATCCCTAATTTTAACAATCCCTACTTTATGCAAATGAAAAAAAGGTTTGGGCTTTATATATACTTCAATTCATATCCTAAGAGCCAGTTTACATGGGGCTCAGACTGTTGCGTACATCACTGTGCATTCCTTGGTATGACAAAGGGATCGGTCTCATTGCATCAAGATGCGTAGCCCCCGACGTAGTAATGTCATCATGAGACATCGGAGCTGGACTGATTCTAGCCAAGGTGGTGGGTATGCACCTGCAGCTTTGATATTGTACCCTCTCCCTCTACAAGTCACTTCTTAGCCAAACTCTACATAACACCAGCCACTTGCTTGCTGATCTCTGCACTTTGGAACAACTGCTTTCCTGATGACCTCTGCAGTTCAGAGCCGCTCCACAGATGAGTTCATTCTTCCCCATACAGATACGCTGACCTTAAAGCGTAACTCCACTTTTGTTAAGAAAAAAATATTCCCCTCCGGGTGCTCTATGTACATTGCAAGGATTTTAATAAACTTTGTTGCAGATTCCTTCCTTTTGTTATTCTGAAGAAATCACTGTTTGTTCCTCTGCGCCCCTGTACTAAGTGAGTATAATGGGTGTGGTTTCATAATTATCTACCAGCTGTGCACCTGCAGGACACTAATGAGGAAAGCTGCTGGGCCTGCATCCTTTTAGACATGTTACTATTGGGAGTATCTCACCAAAAATTACATTTTTGTTCCAGGGGATGCTTGAAATGTGGCTTGCATCTTAGTGCAGACTTCCAGTAAAATCGGTGAGCCAATCACACAAGCAAGAAATAATGTTTCTGAGGGACATTCAGTATACATTCTGTATACAGAACACCTCCAGGTAGCCATATTTCATTTTCAGAAAATTACAGCGGCTGCAGATTGAAAAAGAAAGGTCATTTTTTAATAACATTCAATTACAATATGACTTGTGTTGCAATTGTATACGCTATATTATTTTTTTATTGTTTGCTATTTTTTTTCCCCATGAAAGTGGAGTTACACTTTAAGGCTTTATGTACACTGGACGTTTGAAAACCTCTACTGAGTGGTTGAACTTGACAGCTAGTAACCGACGTTTAAAACCGCTGCAACTCGCACTTCTTAAGACAAAGGCATGTAAAACAAAGACATAATGAGCTAGTATGCATCGCATACTAGCTCATTATGAAATGCTTCCCTTAGAACAAAGCCTTACAGCGGTGCTTGCACACTGCTGAGGCGGCTGACATCTTTCCCGGAGTTACTTCCGGGTTCACAGGCTCCGGTGCTGTGAGTGGCCGGTGGCGCCCGTTATGGCACAGGGCTCGGAAGGAGTGTCACCCCTGGCCGTTCCTTCAGAGTGCATGCATCAGTGATGTCGCTGGCTGCATGTAATGTAAATATCCCCTAAATGGTACACGTTTAGGAGATATTTACATTACCTAAAGGTAAGCCTTATTATCGGCTTACCTATAGGTAAATGTCAGCAGAGAAAGTTTACTTCCTCTTTAATTAGCTTACTATATAATTAGATTACTGTTTATGTTGGCTGTTCCTTAGATGTGCTAATAATATTACTGTTTACAGTTTGCCTTGTTTGGGATAATGTGATCAGGCTTTTATCTGATTTTGTGTGATATATATTGTGTGTGAATTTTCAATAAAGTCATTTTCAGTTTGCACCTAAGCTAGTTTTGTCTAGTTCTTGGGTGCAAAGCTATAATACTTGGTTCCTGGTTCCAGAGTAGAGAAAGCTATATCTTGGCTGGAGCACCCAAGTGGGTCTTTCTGTCCTAGTGATTATTTCAACAGCAACATCTGTTTTAGTGTTTAGTTTCCCCTTACTTTGGAGAAAGTTTCTCTTACTTCCTGTTGTGTCTCTAGAATAGGAAGCAAAAGAAAATCTTTCCACTGGATCGCATACAGAAAAAAAAAAAATCCTACCCTATCCAAAATAAAAATAGAAAAAAAAATTTAAGCAAAAGAAACATTTTAAAAGTTTTTATGTAGAGTTTTATCACTTTAGCTCCTGCTCTGTGTTATATATTTTGACATATACATTTGAAATGCTGTTTTATGCAGTTAAGCATCTACGTGTATATCTGAAAGTCAGTCACAAGCATTAGTGGAGGATTACTACAGTAGTTAAAGGTTCATTAATTCAATGTGTTCACTGACAAGCCTGTGCAGCATTAAGTCTATTAAACATCAGGGAAAGCCATTGATCAACGCATGTTAAGAACTGTGAAGAGGCAGGAGCTCCTTTTCAGGTTTAAGCTGTAATTTTCTGCTGTAATATTACAGCCACTTAATTAATTTCAGTCCAAATGTCTGGTCTACTTGGTCTGTAACAGGTGAAATCCTCTAAAGTGCAGCTATCAAAGCCTGGGAAGGGATCAAACCATTTCTTCGCTGGAAAGTGTCTTTGATAGAAGACAGCGTAAGGTGCTTTGGAACACGGCGCTGTTTGTTCTAACAGCGGGAGATAGAAAGAGCTAAATGCCAATTCTATGTCACCTGTCTGTACTGATCTGTGGGTGCTGAACCCACTGCGCCCATTTTCATCCTCAAACCAAGATGTCTTTTTATGAAGCCGCCAGATTCACAGATTGAAGGAAGTGCTGCAAGGAGAGTGAAAAATGTGTCTTTTGTGATATATAATAGGACAGATTTAAAATATCATCACATAGACAGCTAGAAGACAGTGCTGACAGCATCTAGAAAGAGAGCAAAAGATAAGGTGAAACCATAGAGAGAGAGATATAGCGTATAATCAACTACATTGGGACAAGAAGGATTTTTCTCCCAGCTGTAAAAACAACATAAGTAGGCTTAAATAAAGTAAAACTGTAATTTTTCAGATGTTTTTTAATCTACTCAAAAATGATATGAGTGTAGCGCCCTCCTAGGTAGGTGCTAGAGTGAGTGTATTATAAGTATATTATAATTTTTGGCTTTTTTGCTTAACAGGGAGACATCTAGGCAAATGTATGTGCTGTCTGCTTAACAGGGAGCAGTGATTGTTTATTGTAGTCTGCTCAGTGTGTTCTGATGCTGCTCATGCTTTCTTGAAGTTTCACACTGGTCTAGCAGCTATGGAAAGTGCTGGACAGTGGGTGGAATCATGCAGCTGAAAGCATGGATATTTATACAGCCCTGGCCAATTACAAGGCGAGGTGCCCCTAGGCATGCTGGGTGCCCGTATTTATATTTGATGAGCACATGGGCTCAGGGACTTCCTCTAGAGTGCGGTCCAGGTGGGGAGGGGGCCTACTGCCCCTCTTCAGTACAGGCTGCCATGTGGCCTTAGGTTGGCAACCTGAGGGCCTGAACATTTGAAGCTGAAACCCAGGGTTCTGCTGAGGACTGACAGAGGGAGGATGTCCATGGATCCTGTCTGGTAGAGAGAAGGGTGTCCTGCAATCAGGGCCTTGTGAGTACAGACCCCCTAAAGGGATCCTAGAGACTGGTGCTGCTAAATCCCCCTCTGGGTGCTAGAAGTCAGCTGCTTGGTGTAAGCTAAAGGGCACATCGGCTGGTGTCTTGAAGAAGCAGGGCCCACTAAATTCCTTCTACCAAAAATGGGACTTTGCTCTATTCTGTATAGTCTGCTACACAGTCCTACCAAGAAAGCTGTCCTCGCATGTGAATAGTTAATTTGGAGTATCCTACTAAATCCCTTCTCCTATCCAATTCCCCCCCCCCCCCAAAAAAAAAAAAAAACATCCCCTAGACTGGTTATTGGGGACAACAAGCAAAAGAGTGTGTGCACCTGGCTGTGTGTGAAAATACCTTGTGACTGGCTGCAGATTAAACAGTGAGAGACCCGGGAAAAATTACAAGAGGCTCCTGCGAGACTAGAACTACATGTATAATTCAGGGTGTCACTAGCATTAGCAGAGCAATTTTCATTTTTCTGAGCTTCCCTTGTAACAGTTTTATTTCCTGTTAATCCTGCCAGTAAGTGTATTATTTTTAAACCTCCTTTCTGTTGGAAAGAACAACAGCATAGTTGCTAATAAACTGAAAATACTGTATGTATTATACCTATCTATCCAGCAGGTGGCACTGCAGTGTTATAGTGTGTTATTCTATGGTATTGTGATCACAGGATGTTCTGTCTATGTTTAGTGTATGTATTTGTATGCTCCTTGTACCTGTTCATGTTTCTAATGCTGTAAGACATGTTCTGATATTCTTCCATAAAAGTAAAGCAGTTTGCTGTATCCAAGAAGCTTCCAGCGCATAATTTCAATACTCTGCATAATACTTTCTTCCATACTCGCCGGGGAAGGTGAAAGGGGGACCTGGAAGTAACATTTTACACATTGCTTTTGTGTCAGTGAGAGTAAGGGGAAGAGAGCAGATGAATGCAAGAAGCCAGAAGTCGGCTTGTCATATATACACTCCCCGCTATCAGGTTCTTACGACATAGGGACCTGGCAGTGAACGGTTAAGTTGTATTAAACCCAAAAGCAAACATTTATCATATTGCAGCGTACCACTTCTTAGCTCTCTGCACTATTTTTCTTTTTTAGGGCCCTTTCACACGTTTTTTTTCATACATCAGTTTACGGATTAAAACGGACATCAATGCTACTCTATGGGATAGCGGACGTTAGCAGATAATTATCCGCTAACGTCCGTTAACATCCGTCTCCGTTAAGCTCCGTTTTTTTGGATGGAAGAAAACCCTATTTTTATTCCGTAAAACAAAAGGAACTGACGAAAAACGGATGTTGGCGGACGATCCTTTAACATCCGATCTGCTGACATACCTTTTTCATCAAAATATGTAATTTATTATGCATACATTACAATTAACCTATGACCCAAGTAGTGGTCATTAGTAAAGTCACATGCACAAGCACATGCTGCCTAGTGCCTGGAGAGAGGAGAAAGATAAGAAATGGCAAGAGATATATCCCATGAGCAGCTCATCCAACTTGTGCATGCCAGGCCAGTGTTATGGGACAAAAGAATACAGTGACAGAAACAGCACAAGCATGAAATGGGAAGAAATATTGGAGGAGGTCACACCAAACTGGTTTTCGCTCAGTAATAGACACCGTCGGATATGTGGTAAGCAGTTTGTGGGATGGGGGTGGGTTGGTATGGTTAAACTTGTAGTACACCCATATGTCAGCATCCTGATAATTGTAGTCCAACTCACCATGCAAATTCCAGCACTCTTCTCCTACATTAGGCCCCATGTACATGTTTTGCTGGTGTAAACTATTCTGAACGAAGCTTGAAACCGGCGTTTAGAAATGCCCGTTTTGTCGCATTTGCATGCCGCGTTGAGCCTCGTTTAGTGTGTTTTTGTATCTAGCGTGTCACTTGCCACAAGTTGTGGATTGTCCACCTGCCACGTCACCTGGCCACGTCACCTGCCATGTGACCTGGCCACGTTAGCTGGCCCAGTCATCTGCCACGTCACCTGCAAGCGCCACCTGCCATGTGACCTGGCCACATCACCTGCCACGTTACCTGCAAACGTCACCTGCCACGTCACCTGGCCACATCACCTGCCACATCACCTGCAAACGTCACCTGCCATATCACCTGGCCACGTCACCTGCCATGTGACCTGGCCACGTCACCTGGTCATGTCACCTGCCACGTTGTCATCCCGCAGTGTACAGCAAATATATCCTAAACGGCGCAGTGATAATTACAGTACTTCTAGTGAAGCCTTTTTATAGGCTTACCTATATGTAAAACTGACAAAAATAGTTGTTAAAAACCACTATATTCCACATATGGGTTTTAAATAGTAAACGTAATTGTCATGTTGGAGTTCTATCAGTTCATTGTGTCTACTGTTCCTATGCAGGCGAAAAAATCATGACAAGGTGGAGATCCCCGCTATAGGAGGGAGCTGAAAGAGGAAGCTAAAGAAAGTCGGAGCGGAGCAGGATCGTCCAGAAAAAAAAAAGCCCCTTCTTTGAGATGCTAAACTTCTTGAGATGTGTGATGGACTTAAGAAGGTAAGTAAATACATTATTTCTCCCCTATATTAAATTATTTGGCCTAGTCGAAATAATCATATACTCCAAAGAGGAAGTAAACCATAAAAAAAAACCTACAAGACAAAGGCATAATGAGCTAGTATGCATAGCATACTAGCTCATTATGAATTACTTACCTGAGATCGAAGCCCCCGCAGCGGCCCTCGTTCCCCTCCCCCGTCACCGCCATCACTCCTGGAGTGACTTCCGGGTATCGCGGCTCCGGTGCTGTGACTGGCCATAGCCGCGATTACGTCATGCGTGCGGGAGCCACTGGTCACGGCACGATCGCCTTCAGAAATGGCACACCTAGTCAGGTGCCGTTGTCTACGTGTTTTCAGCAAATATCTCTTAAACCGTGTAGGTTTAGGAGATATTTCTTGCACCTACCTGTAGATAACAGTGGTCTGTAAGGTTTACAACCACTTTAACAGTAATGACACACATGGATCTATGTATTGTAATAACTATACTGTACTGAGCTGTAATCCATCTATGTACAAATATTTTACAGTACCACCAGCAACATTTCTGAAACAGAAGAGGAGGGGGATGCAGTGGATACCCAGCCTGCGCAAGAGGAAGTCATGGGAGTTAACGATCAAGATCCCGAAGAAAAAACGTCCTCCCAATCCACAGCAACAGCCACGCTTGAAAGACAACGTGTGCCTGTAAGTATCCTATATAAAATGCCCCATTTTGAAATGATGACAAAATAAAATGTGCTAATAAATGTTCCACCCCTCAGATTTGTTCTGTTGGAGCTACCGCACCGAGAGGCAGGAAACGTCACGGACATCCCAAACGTGACATGGATGCAGCCATGTTAACTTTTATGGAGGAGATGAGGGCAATAAGAAGGGCTGATACCACCGACCCATTTTCAGACCCCAATAATGAGGATGCTAGTTTTGTTAGGAATCTGTACCACCATCTAGTTAAAGTTCCAACTGAGCGTAAAATGGATGTTCAAATGTTGATCTTTAATTTTACTGGTGTGTGCATAAGGGCTGCAATGTCCGGAGAACCCATGCCACCAGTCATTACCCATCACCAACGTCCATACCATGGTGAGCAAGCTCCATAACATTTATTTCACCATCCATATCATCCAGGCATTAACCCCCATAACCAACATGCACCAGCCACCACTGCCCAAAATGTTGTACCCCCACCGCAAGTGGCACCCACCTATGAGTCCTCCAGTTCACAAGCCACTTCATACAGTCATTCCTCCCAGTCATCCACTCCCTATTCCACTTCCCACAGTCCTTATTATCAGGACCTTTAAAGAATCCCCATTTTAAGTTGCCCCGTTGTAGTTGACCACCAAGTTTGCACTGAAACACTAGATGTTATATATGTGTTATATATTTTTGTACAAAATTTTTTGTGATATTTGTTGTGGTTATTGTCTATTATTAATAAAAATAATTGACTGCATGGAAAATGTAATTTTATTATTGCACTCTATATAAACCAAAAACAACTGATACAAAAGAATGTGATGGTCATAGGGTGAGTGATGATCGATGTTGGCACTAGACTGAAAACAACAAGCTTTAATCATACACTGATAGAGGTCACAAGACTGCTATACTGCTAACGTGAAAATTTATTATTTCGTCAAACTATTGAATTTCCATTTTCTATGGGAAAACAAATACAATGCAGGGTACCAACAGGGGGTCAAACATGGTACTAGCAAATTGTACCTAATAAAGTGCCTGGTGAATGTTTTTACACATGTTGATACTGCCACGGAACCTCTCCCTCTGGGGACATGAAATAGTTTGCAAACGTATCACACATGGTAACGACTGAATTGTTGGGTCGCAGTCCGGTAAACCGTACAGAAGGTAAATCGATCTCGTCCTCTTCCTCAACAGTAATTCCTTTTTTCTCACGTATAATGTTATGGAGGACACAACATGCTTGTATAGCTAGTTTGGCATTCTCCAGGCTCAGTTGAATTGTTGTATGGAAAATGCGCCCCTTGCTGGTCAAAATGCCAAAGGTGCATTCAATAAGGTGCCTTGCACGACTCAACCGATAGTTAAAAATTTTTTGGGGGGAGTTAGATTGTGCCTGGCATAAGGCCTTAGGAGATGCCTAGAATGTGCAACTGCTTCATTAGCTACAAGCACATGTGGCATATCTGGCCCTACAGTTCCTGGAAGAGGTTTGTCTGATGGCAAATGTAAGTGGCCCTCAAGTAGTCTTTTCCCCATTTCTGATGCTGTAAGTCTGCAGTACGTCCATACGCCCCAATATCTACAGCTACAAACTTATAATTACTTTCACAGATTGCCATAAGCACAAGGGAGAAGTATTTCTTATAGTTAAAATATTGTGAGCCAGATCCAGGTGGCATCTGAATTCGGATGTGTTTCCCATCCAGGGCTCCAACACAATTAGGGAATTGGGTCTTCTTCCAAAACCCATTTGCAATTTCCTGCCACATGGATGTATCTGGAACAGGCATTGCAGTATACCGAAGCTCCTCCCATATTGCTTGACAGGTGTCATGCACAATTCCAGAAATTGTAGAGGTTCCCACCAAAAAGTAGTGGTTTAGGGATGTATAGGATAGTCCAGATGCCAGAAACCTAGGAAGAGTAGAACAAATGATGAAAGGAATCCTACATTATGCTGGACATAATCAAGAAGAAAGGCTGGTTGGCTTACCTCAGGGTAAGCAGAAGTTGCTCCTCTGGTGGCACACAACTTCTCATATCCGTGTTCATCCTTTCCAAACAGGGATGCAACTTTTCTAATAAAAATTCAAACGTTGGTACAGACATTCACTTAAAACTAAAACATTTTGGTGGGAAACGTCGCAGATCTGCATACTGCAGAGCAAAAAACCCTTCAGTGGGCCTCTTGAGCAGCATGGAATGTGTCCAGTACCTGCGTCTTATTGCAGAAATCTTCCTGGTCATGCTTTTCTGTCTCCTCCAATAAGATAGCATGACAAATAATGTCACATGCTCAAAAAATCTGACCAAATCCATTGCTCTAAATAAGCACGTACACTACAGCAAGGAATCAGGAAACACAAAGCAAGCTGAAAACACAAAGCAGCATGGGAAGCACAATGCACGCTGGGGAATACAAAGAATCATGGGAAAATTCCCATAATTCATGAAAAACTGATTAAATACAGTTCTGGAAAAAAAAAAAAAAACGGACATAAACGTTTGAAAAACGGACATACATGGATGTAAAACGGATGCAAAACGGATGAAAAACGGATGACAATGGGTGTAAAACGGATGACAACTGATGTAAAACGGATGACAACG
This sequence comes from Aquarana catesbeiana, assembly GCF_042186555.1. Lineage (NCBI taxonomy): Eukaryota > Metazoa > Chordata > Amphibia > Anura > Ranidae > Aquarana > Aquarana catesbeiana. The sequence continues at coordinate 96,008,039 of NC_133332.1, forward strand.
GATGTAAAACGGAAGTGAAAATGGATGAAAACTGATGTTTACTGACAACTGATTATAAAAAAACGTGACTGAACTGATCTAATGAACGGTCCGCACGTGTGAAAGGGCCCTTAGGCTTTGTTTTCTTTATTTTCACTTGATGATCTGACCAGTAAGGATACTTTTACACGGGGCGGACTCTGCCTGTGACCTGACTGCTCAGCGGGAGATCTGTCCGCTTCTTCCCACTGAGCAGGTGGATGACAGGTCCTGTCCGCTCCGCTATGCAGAGTAGACACAGACACAGCCCACTCTCCTCTATTGGTGGACCGCCTGTCCATTACACCCGACTGCTATCTGATCCGCTGGATGGAAGGGGAACAGATCCCCATCCATCTGTTTTTAGGAAATCAGATTGAATGTAGGCGGGTGTGAATATACACATGTTCGTTTCCACCCACTGTTCCATAGAGAAGAATGAAGGTTTTGATCAAGTCCACTTGAAAAATGGACAGGTGGATCCGATCAGAACATTCATATTAAAAGGGGCTTTAGTTAGTTGTTTTTCAACAGAAAAAGCTTTTCTGCAGATATAGCAGTTTGAGGGTTGAAACAAACCATTTTCTACCTTCAGGGGTGCTTACAATGATCAGCTTTATTTATATATGTAAAACTTTATCTCAAAAGGAAAAAACAACTGTTTGCTGTAATTGCTTATAAGGTGTTAGCACTGAAGTTTGGCTTCAATTTGTTAGTGTTTGTAAATCTGCTGGTACATCTAACACCCCCCACCCCCCCAGACTGACAATGTTACTGTCCAAAAGTGCTCCCATGCTCATTCCTCCAGAGTGGGGGCACTCCATCACCAGCCAGCTCGTCAGGTGAAACGGGAAAAAAGCCTGAACAGAAAACAAATGCGGCCACCTCATCTCAAGTTGTAATCAAGGCTGGGACAAGGGGTGGGCAGGAGGGGTGGATGCCCTGGGCGCAGAGGTTTACTGGGGCCAGTCAGATTCCTCCTCCCCAAACTTATGGGGTTGGCAAGTGGCATGTCTTTATGTCTTTATGGACATTGCTTGTGCATTGATACGCAGTCATGTTGGAACAGGAAGGGGCCATCCCCAAACTGAAATTGTCCAAAATGTCTTGGTATACTCACCCCTTAAGAGTTCCCTTCACTGGAACTAAGGGGTCAAGCCCAACTCCTGAAAAACAACCCCACACTATAATCCCCCCCTCCATCAAAGATTTGGACCAGTGTACAAAACAAGGTCCATAAAGACATGGACAGTAAAAAACGCGGCTTAACCACGTGGTTTTACCATCCCCAGGCCACAAATGTGTACAAGCCCCAAAAGCTAGTTAAAAATTGGGGTGGTTGTCAATTTTCTATAGATAATAAGTAGGTTTGTACTGTTACTTTTTACTAGGAAGCCTACGTCAGAAAAATGGACTAAATTGACTTTGAAGCCCGGCTAATTAGGGAACAAGATTTCAATAGAAGGAAAGCACATTTCATTAGTGTTCCCCTTTAATTTTATTTTATTCATGCTTGTGACATAATAACCACAGCACAGGGCTCAGTCACAGCGGGGTATCTAGTATTATGAATAAATCTGCTGTAAATCTGGGTCACTGACAAGTATAAAAATGGATATGGATATTAAGAAAATTTAACTATTGAAGTGAATTTGTAGGCAAATGTAAAAATATCTCTTTAATGCAATCAATGTATCTGTCTCTCATCTGTTTAGGGGAAGACATATGTTTTGACAAGTGCTATTACAGTACATGCCCATTTGATCAGCTGGTCTGGGATGGCTTTCCTATACACAGGAAATCTGGCTGTGTGGTGACTGGTGGTGGGAGGATCTTAGCTTGGGGGTGGAGCCTGGAGCTAGGAGTAGGAGTGGGAAAAGAGAACTGTGGGTCATGGTGTTGGTGTGGACCAGAATTAATGTTGGCATTTTGGCTCTTTGGGGTTAGATTTAGTCATTGTTTCCATATAAAGCGGTTTTCAAGTGGTATAAAACCCAAAACCAAAATGTAATTTATTGCAGCTTGTAAGCAGGTTAAAAATATGACAGTTACGTGCTGCCCCAAACAGGAGGGTAAGGGTTAAAGTCATTCCCAGTTCTTTGGTTTTGGTAGGTTTTCTTTGGGTCCAGCCCACTAATCTTTTGCTATAAGAGGGGGACAGTGATCGGGTGGCCGAGAAGAAGCTGAGCCTGAACCCAAAGGGGAGAGAATCAGAGAGCTGCACCCATGAGGAATGAAATAAAGTTGCTTATTGCTATTACCATTATGTAAAGGGTCATCGGGACCTGGGATTCGTCGTCAAAAACTCTAGCACTGGGAAATGCCACTTATGGATCCCCTGACTATACATGGATGTTACCTTTGCAGATATGCCAGGTCAGCACATAGCCTGAGTTAGGATTATGGATGCAGGAAGAAATACTGTTCTTACATTTGGACCTTGTAATATCTTGAACTTTGCCTGGTCTGAAGTTACTAAAGGGGTGTAATGCAAGTAACTGGCACCTTTCTACAGTTCAGGTATGGAGACATAAGTACAAGGAGACAAATATCGCATTTTAGAAAAGTGATGGATTCAACTTCGTAGCCAATTTGGAGAATAAACCTTATGCCGCGTACACACGACTTCTCGTCGGAAAAAGATATGATGGCTTTTCCGATGGGATTCCGCTCAAGTTTGCCTTGCATACACACGGTCACACAAAAGTTCACTGAACTTACGACACCATGCTACACTAACTGACCACCATACTACACTAACTGACCATTATACTACACTAACTGACCCCCATACTACACTAACTGACCATTATACTACACTAACTGCCCCCCATACTACACTAACTGACCCCCATGCTACACTAACTGACCCCCATACTACACTAACTGACCATTATACTACACTAACTGACCCCCATACTACACTAACTGACCCCCATACTACACTAACTAACCCCATACTACACTAACTGACCACCATGCTACACTAACTGACCACCATACTACACTAACTGACCCCCATACTACACTAACTGACCACCATGCTACACTAACTGACCACCATGCTACACTAACTGACCATTATACTACACTAACTGACCTTCATACTACACTAACTGACCCCTATACTACACTAACTGATCACCATGCTACACTAACTGACCACCATACTACACTAACTGACCCCCATGCTACACTAACTGACCCCCATACTACACTAACTGACCCCTTTACTACACTAACTGACTTTCTCTCTCCCCCCCCCCCCCCCGGGCCAGTAACAGGACTGTCACGAGGGAGTCTCACTCACCTTCATGTCTGGCTGGCCTACATCATTCCGGAGGAGGAGAAGACAGCGGCGGCTCACAATGCTTCTCTCCCCCGCGCTGTAGCTGCCATGTTCAGTGTCCGGCGCTCTGTAATTGGGCGTATGGGGGTCATGTGCGGAGGTGGGACTTCAGGAGCAATCACAGACAGGCCAGCTCTACGCCTCACGTGACCCCCATACGCCCAATCACAGGGCGCCAGACACTGAACATGGCGGCCGGAGCCCGGGGACACAGGAAGATAAAATTAGGAGGCGGCAACCAGTGACACATACTGGCGCCCCCCTAAATGTCACGCCCGGGGCAACGGCACCACCCACGCTAGGAGCTCACTCATCTGCCAACTCCCGCTGACTGGCCCGCCCACACACTCGTCCCTGGGCCCTGACTGGCCTGTTCATCACACTAATTTCTCAGAGGGGGCAATTGCCCCGTTGCCCCCCCCCCCGGATCCACCCCTGCCTATGAGTAAGCACTAACGCTAGTGCAAAACGTCAGCTCTTTTTGTCTGCTGCTACCTATGTTTTTGAGGTGAACTTTTTCCAATAAACAAAGCTATTTTTTCAAGAGTGCAGCTGTCCAGAATCTATTTTTGTCCATTGCTATTTAGCAATTGCCAGCACCTACGGCTTCCGAACCGAGGGGTACTTTACTTCTTGTCTGTCTAAACACTCCTGGAGCAGTGATATCTCTTCCCTTACTATCCTATACCTACAGTTGATCCAGAGGAAAGAATAAAAAAAACAAGTAAAGCATGATCCAATGTGCTCCAGCAGGGGAAAAAAATCCTTCCTGGTCCCCCACGAGGATATTCCGTGGATTAACTTTACCCATATTTTACTTTACCTATAAATATTAGTACCCGGTTACATCTTGTGCATTTAGGAAAGAGTCCAGGCTTTTTTACTGAGCTTGTCAGAACTAGTTCTTGAGGGAGTATAGTCCACATTTTCATAGCTGTTACAGTGAAGAAGTCTTTCTGTATATGGAGATAAAATCTCTTTTCTTGAAGATGTAAAAAGTGCCCCCTTGTCCTCTGTGATGACCTTAAAGTGGAATTCCACCCAGAAATGGAACTTCCGCTTTATGTGCAGGTGACCCCCTGACATGCCACATTTGGCATGTAATTTTTTTGGGGGAGGAGCGGGTACCGTTTTTACAGGCACCCAGCTCCCACTTCCTCCCCTGGCTCCGCGTTACCGAAAGGAAGATCATCTCTCCCCCCTCCCTCCCTGTAATCTTCTGGGACACGTCACAGGTCTGGCCAATCACAGCGTGCAGCACGGCTTGAGCATGCACAGTGGCTTCACAGCCGGGCGCCCACAGTTAGAATGTTAGAAGAAAGTTAGAATGCCGGCGCCATATGCATGGTATTGTCATAAAAAGTGTTTGGGGACCTAGGTCCTGCCCCAGGGGACAAGGATGAATGCAAAAAAAAGTTTTAAAAAGGGCCATTTTTTCGGGAGCAGTGATTTTAATAGAGCTTAAAGTGAAACAATAAAAGTGTAATATCCCTTTAAATCTTGTACTTGGGGGGTGTCTATAGTTTGTCTGTAAAGGGGCGCATGTTTCCCGTGTTTATAAGAGTCCGAGAGCAAAATGACATTTCAAAGGAAAAAAGTCATTTAAAACTACTCGCGGCTATAATGAATTGCCGGTCCCACAATACACATAAAAGTTCATTGATAAAAACGGCAGGGGAATTCTCCACAGGGGAACCAAGAACCAAAATTTAAAAAAAAATGACGTGGGGGGTCCCCCAAATTCCATACCAGGCCCTTCAGGTCTGGTATGGATATTAAGGGGAACCCCGGCCAAAATTAAAAAAAAGAAAATTGCGCGGGGTCCCCCTCAAAATCTATACCAGACCCTTCAGGTCTGGTATGGATTTTAAGGGGGACCCTGCGCCAAAATTTAAAAAAATGGCATTGGGTCCCCCCAAAAATCCATACCAGACCCTTATCCGAGCACGCAACCTGGAAGGCCGCAGGAAAAGAGGGGGCACAAGAGAGCGCCCCCCCTCCTGAACTGTACCAGACCACATGCCCTCAACATTGGGAGGGTGCTTTGGGGTAGCCCCCCAAAACACCTTGTCCCTATGTTGATGGGGACAAGGGCCTCATCCCCACAACCCTTGCCCGGTGGTTGTGGGGGTCTGCGGGCGGGTGGCTTATCGGAATCTGGAAACCCCCTTTAACAAGGGGACCCCCAGATCCCAGCCCTCCCCCCTACCATTTCACAAAAAAATTGTCAAAAATGTTAAAAATGACAAGAGACAGTTTTTGACAATTCCTTTATTTAAATGCTTCTTCTTTCTTCTATCCTCTATCTTCTTTCTTCTATCTTCCTTCAGTTTCTTCCTCCATCTTCTTCTTCTTCTGGTTCTTCTGGTTCTTCCTCCGGTGTTCTCGTCCGGCATCTTCCTCCGCGGCGTCGGCGTCTTCTTTCCTTCTTCTCCTCGGGCCGCTCCGCATCCATGATGGCATGGAGGTAGGGTCGTCCATCGGATCGGGTGCAGATGCCGCCATTCTAACTAAGGGAAACCGGCAGTGGAGCCTTGAGGCTTCACTGCCTGTTTCCTACTGTGTATGCGGGAGTCGCGCGGTGCTTTGTGAATGGCCGGTTATCTTCTGGGACACACACAGGTCCCGGAAGACAGCGGGGGAGGCTCGCCGCACAAAAGGAAATGACGTCCTGCGTCGCGGACCGGATGGATCGGAAGTACAGGCTGTACTTCGTAAAAAGGTACAATAGAAGAAAACATTTTTTTTTTAATATCCAAAAACGAGGGGTGGAGAGGTGGTCTTTCGATTAAGACTACCTCTCAAAAGTGGGTGGAACTCTGCTTTAAGCTTATGATCTACCAGAACTACCAGATCCTTCTGCACCATTGACTCCCCCAGCTGTTCTCCCCCTAGTATATATGATGTGATGCATGCATGTTCTTTGCCCTTAAGTGCATAACTTTACATTTATAGTGTATCCGGAAAGTATTCACAGCGCTTCACTTTTTCCACATATTGTTATGTTACAGCCTTATTCTAAAAAATGATTACATTTATTATTTTCCTCAAAATTCTACAAACAATACCCCATAATGACAACATGAAAGAAGTTTGTTTGAAATCTTTGCAAATTTATTACAAATAAAAAATGAAAAAAATTACATGTTCATAGGTATTCACAGCCTTTGCTCAATACTGTGTTGAAGCACCTTTGGTACCATTACAGCATCAAGTCTTTTTGAGTATGATGCTACACGCTTGGCACACCTATTTTTGGGCATTTTCTCCCATTCTTCTTTGCAGGACTTCTCAAGCTCCATCAGGTTGGATGGGGAGCATCAGTGCACAGCCATTTTCAGATCTCTCCAGACATGTTTAATCAGATTCAAGTCTGGGCTCTGGCTGGGCCACTCAAGGACATTCACAGAGTTGTCCTGTAGCCAGTCCTTTGTTATCTTGGCTGTGTGCTTAGGGTTGTTGTCCTGTGGGAAGATGAACCTTCGCCCCAGTCAGAGGTCCAAAGCACTCTGGAGCAGGTTTTCTTTAAGGATGTCTCTGTACATTGCTGCATTCATCTTTCCCTTGATACTGACTAGTCTCCCAGTTCCTACCGCTGAAAAACATCCCCACAGCATGATGTTGCCATCACCATGCTTCACTGTAGGGATGGTATTGGCCAGGTGATGAGCGGTGCCTGGTTTCCACCTGACATGATGCTTGCCATTCAGGCCACAGAGTTCGATTTTTGTTTCATCGGACCAGAGAATTAGCTTTCTCATGGTCTGAGAGTCCTTCAGGCAGGCCCGGATTGGGACCAAAAATAGGCCCGGGCAATTTAGACTGAGCAGCCAATTTTCCAGCAACCGTCATTCGCGAGGGCGGTTGGTGACGGGATAATCACAGAGTCAGTCCTCCGCACTGTAATGTAATGGGGGCACTGTGATATAAAGGGGACTGCACTGTAAATGAAACTATAATGATTACAGTCCCCCTTTACAGTACAGTTCCTTTTTCATCACAGTGCCCCTACCAATCACAGCCCCCCATTACAGTGCCCCTTGCAGTCATGCCCCCTCATTTTTCTCCGTAATCACAGTGGCCCCTTTTACTCTCTGCCTTCCCTGCAGAGTCCTACCTTTGGCAGGGCAGAGGCAGTATTCAGCCTGCGTGTCCTCTACCGTCTCTCACACTCTTCCAATGATGTCATCCTATAAGCAGAGTAGGGGGGCGAGAGGAGTTGTTGATCAGGATCATATTAACAAACGGGTGATTACCGGCTTGTTGATATGAAAAGACTCCCGCTTTATTGAACCTGTATTACCATGGATTAGGTCCTTCTGCACCCAGGCTTTAGGTTTTACCATTTTCCATTTTTCTTTTTTTCCTCTTTCCGGTTTATTACTCTTCGTGTTCTTTCATTTTTATCCTTTATTATTATTTTTTATTTCTCCCTTTTTTTCTTTTATTTTTATTATTATTTATATTTATTTTTATATTTATATGTTTTATTATTTTTATATTTATTATTATTTTTTCACACTTTATTTATTTATTTATTTTTTATTACTGAGGTAATTTTCTTTACTTGTTTTTTTAAGTTTATTTTCATACATTTTTCTCAGTTGCACCTTATCCTCTTAATTTGTCTCCTTTTCCCGCTCATTTCTTCCTTTTTTCCTATTCTGATTTCTCTATCATCTTTATCCTTTTTTATTTTTCACTCGTATTTTTCTCTTATTTTCCTCTCCTTTGTCTCCTTTTTCTTTTTTTTTTTTTCCTTGTTTTTCTCTTTCTCTTTATATATCCCCCTTTTTTTCTATCTGTTCTTCTTCCTTCCTTCCCCTCTTCTTCTCCCTTTCTTATCTCCTTTTTGCTGCCATTCATCTTTATCTATTTACACTTTCCTGTGTCCTCCATTACTCCTTTTCTCGTTAACCTGTTTTCCTTCTGTGTCTCCTTTCCTTGTCTCCCGATCTGATGGCTTCACTTCTCTCTATGCACTTACACTTCTCACGTTTAGTGACTTCTTCACTCCTGTTGGTTTTTTTGAATGGACGTAATCTGCCTGAGTGGGCGGGGTCTCCAGACGTCATACGTTTCCATTAAATCAGCGGCCCCAGCCCTGGCAGCGTCCCCGTTGTCTGGCTATCACCGGCAGCAGCGCGCGTGGGCGGACAGCATTCGCTGTTTTGATTGGATCCGACCTGCTGCCTAGCAACCACGGATCCCTGCACTCACGCTGTTCAGTGTCTCCGGCTCCTCCCGCCCCTGCTCTGCTAATAGATGACATTGTTGGCAGGGCAGGAGAGCCTGGAGAGGAGACACAGGCACAGTCACACAGCGGGAGGTGAACGGTGACCGCGGCCTGTGTTAACCCTCTCCAGGCCGTGGTCACCACTTACCTCCCACTGTGCGGCCCGGTCATCATCAGGTATTGAACTGCGGCCCAAAGGTTGATCCCGGCGGCCCCGGCCCACCGGGCAAATGCCCGGTGTGCCCTATGGCCAGTCCGGGCCTGCCTTCAGGTGCCTTTTGTCAAAATCCAGATGGGCTGTCATGTGTCTTTTCCTGAGGAGTGGTTTCCGTCTGGCCACTCTACCATACAGACCTGATTGGTGGAGTGCTGCAGAGATGGTTGTTCTTCTGGAAGAACTGGCTGGAGCTCTGTCAGAGTGACCACCGGGTTCTTGGTCACTTCCCAGGCTAAGGCCCTTCTGCCCCAATCGCTCAGTTTGGCCAGATGGCCCACTCTAGAAAGAGTCCTGGTGGGTCCAAACTTCTTCCATGTACGGATGATGGAGGCCACTGTGCTCATTGGATTCTTCAATGCTGCAGAAAATTTTCTGCACCCTTCCCCGGATCTGTGCCTTGATACAATCCTGTCTCAGAGGTCTACAGACAATTCCTTGGACATTATGGCTTGGTTTGGCTGACATGCACTGTTAACTGTGGGACCTTAATAGACAGGTGTGTGTCTTTCCAAATCATGTCCAGTCAACTGAATTTACCACAGGTGGACTCCAATCAAGTTGTAGAAACATCTCAAGGATGATCAGTGGAAACAGGATCCACCTCAGCTCAATTTTGAGTGCCCTGGCAAAGGCTGTAAATACTTATACACATGTGTTTTTTTGTGTGTTTTTTTAATACATTTGCAAAGATTTCAAACAAACTTCTTTTACGTTGTCATTATGGGGTATTGTTTGTAGAATTTTAAGAAAAATAATTAATTTAATCCATTTTGGAAGGCTGTAACATAACATAATGTGGAAAAAGTGAAGCGCTGTGAATACTTTCCAGATGCACTGTATCAACATTAAATTTAATTTGCCACACAGTTGCCCAATTAAACAGTGCATTGAGGTCGGCTTGTAGATTGGAGACATCCTGTAAGGACATAATTCCACTGCATAACTTGGTGTCATCTGCAAAGACTGAAATGGTTCCTTTAAATCCCAGACCTTATATCATTTATCAATATATTAAAACGTAAGGGCCCCAACACTGAACCTTGAGGTACATTACTAATAACCTTAGACTATTCAGAGTATGAATTATTAACCACTACTCTCTGAATACGATCTTTTAGCCAGTTCTCTATCTATTTACAAAGTGATTTTTCCAAGCTTGCAGACTTTGCCTTACACATTAGCCCTGTGTGTGGAATTGTGTCAAACGCTTTGTCAAAATCCAAGTATACTACATTCACAGCCCCTCCTTTGTCTAAGGTTTTGCTTACCTCCTCATAAAAAGAAATCAGATTTGTTTGACAGCTTATTTTTTTATTGAATTCATTAATCCATGCTGTCTGTTGCTTAAAATGTTTTTTTTTTCTAGCAAAACCTCATCTTTGTGGTCTTTTATTAACCACTTGAGCCCCGGACCATTATGCTGCCTAAGGACCAGAGGTCTTTTTCCAATTTGGCACTGCGTCGCTTTAACTGCTAATTGCGCGGTCATGCAATGCTGTACCCAAACGAAATTTGCGTCCTTTTCTTCCCACAAATAGAGCTTTCTTTTGATGGTATTTGATCACCTCTGCGGTTTTTATTTTTTGCGCTATAAACGGAAAAAGACCGAAAATTTTGAAAAAAAATGATATTTTCTACTTTTTGTTATAAAAAAAATCCAATAAACTAAATTTTAGTCATACATTTAGGCCAAAATGTATTCGGCCACATGTCTTTGGTAAAAAAAATGTCAATAAGCGTATATTTATTGGTTTGCGCAAAAGTTATAGCGTCTACAAACTAGGGTACATTTTATGGAATTTACACAGCTTTTAGTTTATGACTGCCTATGTCATTTCTTGAGGTGCTAAAATGGCAGGGCAGTACAAAACCCCCCCAAATGACCCCATTTTGGAAAGTAGACACCCCAAGGAAATTGCTGAGAGGCATGTTGAACCCATTGAATATTTATTTTTTTTGTCCCAAGTGATTGAAAAATGACAAAAAAAAAAAAAATATTTACAAAAAGTCGTCACTAAATGATATATTGCTCACACAGGCCATGGGCCTATGTGGAATTGCACCCCAAAATACATTTAGCTGCTTCTCCTGAGTATGGGGATACCACATGTGTGGGACTTTTTGGGAGCCTAGCCGCGTACGGGGCCCCGAAAACCAATCACCGCCTTCAGGATTTCTAAGGGTGTAAATTTTTGCTTTCACTCTTCACTGCCTATCACAGTTTCGGAGGCCATGGAATGCCCAGGTGGCACAAAACCCCCCAAAATGACCCCATTTTGGAAAGTAGACACCCCAAGCTATTTGCTGAGAGGCATATTGAGTCCATGGAATATTTTATATTTTGACACAAGTTGCGGGAAAGTGACACTTTTTTTTTTTTTTTTTTTTTTTTTTCATAAAGTTGTCACTAAATGATATATTGCTCACACAGGCCATGGGCATATGTGGAATTGCACCCCAAAATACATTTAGCTGCTTCTCCTGAGTATGGGGATACCACATGTGTGGGACTTTTTGGGAGCCTAGCCGCGTACTGGACCCCGAAAACCAATCACTGCCTTCAGGATTTCTAAGGGTGAAAATTTTTGATTTCACTCTTTACTGCCTATCACAGTTTCGGAGGCCATGGAATGCCCAGGTGGCACAAAACCCCCCCAAATGACCCCATTTTGGAAAGTAGACACCCCAAGCTATTTGCTGAAAGGCATGGTGAGTATTTTGCAGCTCTCATTTGTTTTTGAAAATGAAGAAAGACAAGAAAAAACATTTTTTTTTTTCTTTTTTCAATTTTCAAAACTTTGTGACAAAAAGTGAGGTCTGCAAAATACTCACTATACCTCTCAGCAAATAGCTTGGGGTGTCTACTTTCCAAAATGGGGTCATTTGGGGGGGTTTTGTGCCACCTGGGCATTCCATGGCCTCCGAAACTGTGATAGGCAGTGAAGAGTGAAATCAAAAATTCACGCCCTTAGAAAGCCTGAAGGCGGTGGTTGGTTTTCGGGGTCCCGTACGCGGCTAGGCTCCCAAAAAGTCTCACACATGTGGTATCCCCGTACTCAGGAGAAGCAGCAGAATGTATTTTGGGGTGTAATTTCACATATTTCCATGGCATGTTTGAGCAATATATCATTTAGTGACAACTTTGTGCAAAAAAAAAAAAAAAAAAAAAAATTTGTCTCTTTCCCGCAACTTGTGTCGCAATATAAAATATTCCATGGACTCGACATGCCTCTCAGCAAATAGCTTGGGGTGTCTACTTTCCAAAATGGGGTCATTTGGGGGGGTTTTGAACTGTCCTGGCATTTTATGCACAACATTTAGAAGCTTATGTCACACATCACCCACTCTTCTAACCACTTGAAGACAAAGCCCTTTCTGACACTTATTGTTTACATGAAAAAGTTTTTTTTTTTTGCAAAAAAATTACTTTGAACCCCCAAACATTATATATTTTTTTAAAGCAAATGCCCTACAGATTAAAATGGTGGGTGTTTCATTTTTTTTTTTCACACAGTAATTGCGCAGCGATTTTTCAAACGCATTTTTTGGGGAAAAAACACACTTTTTTAAATTTTAATGCACTAAAACACGCTATATTGCCCAAATGTTTGATGAAATAAAAAAGATGATCTTAGGCCGAGTACATGGATACCAAATATGACATGCTTTAAAATTGCGCACAAACGTGCAGTGGCAACAAAATAAATACATGTTTAAAAGCCTTCAAAAGCCTTTACAGGTTACCACTTTAGATTTACAGAGGAGGTCTACTGGAAAAATTACTGCACTCGATCTGGCCTTCGCGGTGATACCTCACATGCATGGTGCAATTGCTGTTTATGTTTGACGACAGACCGCCGCTTGCGTTCGCCTTAGCGCGAGAGCAGGGGGCGACAGGGGTGTTTTTTTTTTTTTTTTTTTTTTTTTTCTTTATTATTTTTTTGCTTTTTTAATCTTACTTTTAAACTGTTCCTTTCATATTTTTTTTTTTAATCATTTTTATTGTTATCTCGGGGAATGTAAATATCCCCTATGATAGCAATAGGTAGTGACAGGTACTCTTTTTTGAAAAAATTGTGGTCTATTAGACCCTAGATCTCTCCTCTGCCCTCAAAGCATCTGACCACACCAAGATCGGTGTGATAAAATGCTTCCCCAATTTCCCAATGGCGCTATTTACATCCGGCGAAATCTAAGTCATGAAATACTCGTAGCTTCCGGTTTCTTAGGCCATAGAGATGTTTGGAGCCACTCTGGTCTCTGATCAGCTCTATGGTCAGCTGGCTGAATCACCGGCTGCATTCTCAGGTTCCCTGTTGAGACAGGAGAGCCAGAGAAAAACACGGAAGACGGTGGGGGGGGGGGGCATTCCCTCCCACGGCTTGTAAAAGCAGTCTAGAGGCTAATTAGCCGCTAGGATTGCTTTTACATGAAAGCCGACCGCTGGCTGAAAAGAATGATACCAAGATGATACCTAAACCTGCAGGCATCATTCTGGTATAACCACTCAAAGTCGTGAATGGCGTACCTGAAGACAAAAAAATGGTTAACAATGGTTAACAATAAAGCACAGTAAAGTGTAAATAATTACACACCTGAAAAACAAACATGATAAAACATAATAACAATAACAATAACAATAAAACATTGCAGAATAGAATACAGTAAAAAAGAGCAGAACAATAGAGAGAGAGAATAGAGAGAGAGAGAACAATAAAACAACAACTATTTTTTTTTATTTCATATTTTTTTTTTTTTTTACACTTTTTTTGTAACTAACTTTTATAACGGTAACCGGTTCCAGGTTCGGGTCTCTCAAAATGCGATGGCATCTTGGGAGACCCTGTGAAAGTGTGCCTAGTCTGTGCAATGCTGTACCCTACGCTAATACTCAACTAGTGAATGGTAGCGTTCAAAACATTCACCAATGCAAAGACCAGGATTGTCAGGACAGGAGGGACAATAATAGCGGGTGTCACGCCTATATCCGCGCTTGCTGCAGACACGACATCTTTTTTGGGGGGGTTCGTTGGGTAGGGGTACTCGGGAGGACATAAAAATGCCTCTCATGCAGCCGACTGCATTTGGTTGGGGATGTGAATGGGGGAAGTACGGGCGCTGCAGAAGCGGTGGGTTCCCAATTAGGATTGGCGAATGCAGCAGGAAGGGCACTATGGGCACGACGGGCCTGTGTTTGTCTTCTTGGTGGCAGTGGGACACTACTTGTGCTTGCCACCTCACCAGCTTCAACTGCACTTATGGGACTCGCCACGTCACCACGTGTTACTGCAGTGCTGGTTTGACTACGACCGGGGTGTACTAGGCCGCTGGCGCTTCCCAGTTCACCAAAACGCTACCAAAAAACGTTAGCGATCGCAGGGATCAGGCCTGACTCTGCGAACGCTGCAGTTATGCGTTTAGTGTTTTGTAAGTGTCAGTGATCGATCGATACTGCACTTGGGTGGGCTGGGCCGGGCCGGGCCGGGCGGAGGGGCAAAACGCAGGTGCTAGCAGGTATCTGGGCTGATCCCGCTAACACTGCGTTTTTGGGAACCCTAAACTGCTGGTGACGCTAGTATAGATCTGATCGGATCAGATATTGATGCGATCAGATACTATACCACTAAGGGAGGTGTACGGTGCGTGCGTGGGTGTTAGCGGTACTGGCGCTAATCTGACGCTGCCTGGGGCTGGTGCTTGACAGTTCACCAAAACGCTACAAAAAAAACTGTTAGCGATCGCAGGGATCAGGCCTGACTCTGCGAATGCTGCAGTTATGCGTTTAGTGTTTTGTAAGTGTCAGTGATCGATCGATACTGCACTTGGGTGGGCTGGGCTGGGCTGGGCCGGGCGGAGGGGCAAAACGCAGGTGCTAGCAGGTATCTGGGCTGATTCCGCTAACACTGCGTTTTTGGGAACCCTAAACTGCTGGGGACGCTAGTATAGATCTGATCGGATCAGATATTGATCCGTTCAGATACTATACCACTAAGGGAGGCGTATGCTGCGTGCGTGGGTGTTAGCGGTACTGGCGCTAACCTGACGCCTGGGGCTGGTGCTTGCCAGTTCACCAAAATGCTACCAAAAAAACTGTTAGCGATCGCAGGGATCAGGCCTGACTCTGCGAACGCTGCAGTTATGCGTTTAGTGTTTTGTAAGTGACAGTGATCGATCGATACTGCACTTAGGTGGGCTGGGCGGAGGCACAAAACGCAGGTGCTAGCAGGTATCTGGGCTGATCCCGCTAACACTGCGTTTTTGGGAACCCTAAACTGCTGGGGACGCTAGTATAGATCTGATCGGATCAGATATTGATCCGATCAGATACTATACCACTAAGGGAGGCGTATGCTGCATGCGTGGGTGTTAGCGGTACTGGCGCTAATCTGACGCTGCCTGGGGCGACGCATATCACCGCCGGGCGATCAGGGGGCTAAACCTTTATTTGGTAATAAACGGCGGGTGCCCTGACACTATAAAAAATAAACGAAATAACCAGCGTCATCCGTAACGGTTATACGGTGATCAGTGGTGAAAGGGTTAACTAGGGGGCAATCAAGGGGTTAAAACATTTATTAGGTAGTATATGGGGGTCCCTGACGCTATAAAACGCTGACGGCGAACCTAAATATTTACCTCACTAACTAGCGTCACCAGCGACACTAATACAGCGATCAGAAAAATGATCGCTTAGTGACACTGGTGACAGGGGGTGATCAAGGGGTTAAAACTTTATTAGGGGGGGTTAGGGGGGTACCCTAGACCTAAAGGGGGGTAATACTAACTGTCCCAACACTGTAACTGTCACAAACTGACACTATGCAGTAATCAGAAAAAAAAAAAAAAAAAAAAAAAAAACTGCTGGTGTCAGTTTGTGACAGGGGGGGGGGGGTGATTGGGGGGGGATCGGGGGGCGATCGGGGGGGGGGATCGGGGTGTTTTGTGTGCCTGGCATGTTCTACTGTGTGTGTGTGTGTTGGTGCACTCACATAGATGTCTTCTCTCCTCGGGCCGGAACGGAAAATACCGACCCGAGGGGAGATGACATCACTTCCTTTGCTGCTGTTTAGCATACAGCAGCAAAGGAGTGTTTTCATTGGCCGGCGGCGATCGCGAGGGGGGGGCCACGAACGGATGGTCTCCCCCTCATCACCGATCGCCGCTGGACAAAAGACGACCGCCTCGGGCACCGGGGGGGGGTCCGATCGGACCCCCCACCCGCGGAAGGCAAATCACGTACCCTGTACGTGATTTTGCCTGTCCGTGCCACTTTGCCGACGTACATCGGCGTGAGGCGGTCGTCAAGTGGTTAAACTCTCCAGTATCTTCCCCACTATAGAAGGTAAACTAACCAGTCTATAGTTGCTTGGTAAAAACTTTGATCCCTTTTTAAATATAGGCACCTTGCTTGTTTTACACCAATCCAGTCATTAAAGAGTCCCTAAAAATTAGAAAGAATGGCTTTGAGATGACAGAGCTCAATTCCCCCACTTTTTCTCATTGCATCCCATCTCTATTATGGACATGAGCTTCCCCATGTTCCTTTGTATACTCAGAGCTGAAGAAGGTATTTAATACATTTGCCTTCTCTTTGTCCCCAGTTACGCACTCTAGATTTTTTTGTAAAGGGCTTACATGCTCAGACCTGACCTTTTTACTGTTAATATATTTGCAGAATTTCTGGAGGTATTTGTCCTACTCTCTTTTGCAATCTGCCATTTATTTTACTTTTTTGCAGCCTTGATTTCCTTTTTACATATTCTATTATATATTTTGTAACGTTTAAATCATGAGAGTGTCCATAGGGTTCAATAATTTTTAAAAGCTCTTTATTTATTCTTATTTTTAGTTTTTATAACTTTGGCCATGAGCCACATTTTTTTTAGCCTTTTGTACTTGTTGCCTATGAGAACATACACTATATTACCAAAAGTATTGGGATGCCTGCCTTTACATTCACATAAACTTTAATGGCATCCCAGTCTTAGTCCATAGGGTTCAATATTGAGTTGGCTCACCCTTTGCAGCTATAACAGCTTCAACTCTTTTGGGAAGGCTGTCCACAAGGTTTCAGGAGTGTGTCTATGGAAATGTTTGACCATTCTTCCAGAAGCCCATTTTTCAGGTCAGGCACTGATATTGGATGAGAAGGCCTGGCTCACAGTCTCCGCTCTAATTAATCCTAAAGGTGCTCTATTGGGTTGAGGTCAGAACTCTGTACAGGCCAACTCGCTCATCCGTGTCTTTATGGACCTTGCTTTCTGCACTGGTCCATATCATTTGGTGGAGGGGGGATTATGGTGTGGGGTTGTTTTTCAGAGGTTGTGTTTGGCCCCTTAGTTCCAGTGAAGGGAACACCTAAGGCGTCAGCATACCAAGACATTTTGGACAATTTCATGCCCCCAACTGGGAACAGTTTGGGGACAGCCCCTTCCTGTTCTAACATGACTGTGTACCAGTGCACAAACAAGGTCTATAAAGACATGGATAAGCAACCACTTTCCGACCACGCTATACCTGAATGAGGCACAGCATGGTCGTCCTGGTCTGGGTGGGCGTTTATTGACAATCACAGTGGCTCTTTATCACGTGATCTGCTGTGTCCAATCACCGGTTATTGGCATTCCTTTCCTCACACTGTCACATTGTGAAGAGAGGAGAGAGCCAGTAACTGGCAAGTGTAAAAGGGTACATCTACACTGATAAATCAGGGCATTGATCATTAGTGTCCTGATTATCAGTGCAGCCCCATCGGTGCTGCCTATCAGTGCTAATCAGTGCTGACAATCAGTGCCTCCCCATCAGTGACACCTATCAGTGTGCCCATCAGTGCTGCATATCAATGCAGCCTCATCAGAGCCCACAGGTGCCACCTAATCAGTGCCCATCAGTGCAGTCTATCAGTGTCCATCAGTGCAGCCTCATCAGCACCCATCAGTAAAGGAGAAAAATTACCTGTTTGCATAATTTTATAACAGAAACTAAGAAAAGGTTTTTTTTTACATTTTTGGTCTTTTTCTTTTTTTAGCAAAAAAACCCCCAAAAAAACAGTGGTGATTAAATACCACTAAAGGAAAGCTCTATTTGTGTGAAAAATATGATAAAAATATAAGTACGGTGCTGCATGACCACGCAATTGCCATTCAAAGTGTGACAGCGCTGAAAGCTGAAAATTGGCCTGGGCAATTTTCAAAAATTAACAAAGTGTGTGGGTGTTAGGATACGGAACAGTTAAGCCTGACTTCAGAGGCAAAGAAAGGGATGAGGGTTTCTGGCAGATGTTTTACATTTCAACTTCTCATATTATTTTACTATTCGAGATATTTGTCTTAACACGATGACCGCAGAATCTTTTGCCTTTTTACAATGGACAAGTGGGTGTGACAAGGCAAAAGTTCAGAAGATGTTGGAAAGTGCCAGGCAACAACCCTGACGCCATTGCGTGGGAGTAAACTTCATAACCAGCTGTTAGGATTGAGTTCACCTACTGGTGGCACTGTGGTGCTCTGGGCCAATTGCTGTAGTTTCAGTGTCCACCAGCAGGTGTCTCCCAGCAGTCAGCAGGCTCCAGCAATCAGCTTCACCTGGCCACACCTGCTGGGAGGGTTCTTAATCTCCATTTTTGCTATGGCTCCGTGCCTCAGTGTTTTGGCTACTCCTGCCTTGTTCCCTGTTTGCTGTGTTGCTGCCAGACTCTGTTGCCATTTAGCCTTAATCTTCCCCCGTATCCAGTATCCTGTCAGCTTTGTTCCTTTCTCAGTCTTGTTTCCCTTCTTCCCATCCATTCCCCTAGTTTTTTCCATTCCCTGTATATTTCCTGTGTATATATTTGTTCATTTATTTATTTATTCATGCGTTCTAATATTTATTGCTGTTTGTGTGTGGTTATTGTTCACTGTAAATAATCTCACTTCAAAGATTTACATACACGGTCTGGTCCCAGTTTCTGTGTGTAGCTACATATATCTAGTCACCCAGCTGAATCCTGACACCAGCATCAATTTCTCACAGTGAGAAACCTGAGACAGAAGCTCACATCCCCACTTGACATTCATTGGGTCAGGGGGTGAATCCAACACTCTTCAATCTCAAATAGGGTAAAACTTTGTTAGCAAATTTTACCCAAAATTATGAGACTGGTCAAGTTATGGGCAGGCATGGCCCTGAATCAGAGTTCAGATAGAATCACATAGTAGAGTGTTGGATGAAATCGGCAGAGATTAAAAGGACCTTCTTTCTTTGCGTGTTTTGCACTGAGTATAGTAGTGAAGTCGACTCCCAACCAGTGGGTTTTTTCCTTGTCCTAAAAGCCTTCAACCAGATTTCCCACAAGCGATTTTCCATTTCACAAACCTTACAGCCTGAAAGGAGATCCCCATGACTAAGCTCCGTGGGCGGAGTGAAATGTGTTGGGGGCATGGCCTGGTTGGAGCCTGGGCTGAGGCTGTCATACACCTTCTTATGGGGTTTTGCAGAGATGTGTGACTTCCAGGACTTTTCCCTATTCCATTAGATGTCTAGAACTGGGACAAGCTCTGTCCTTGTCTGCATCCCAAGCTGTTGCTACATAAGAGGACTCTGTGGAGCCTTAGGCAGCACCTGTCAATTTAGTTTAGGTCACATGCAAGGGGAAATATTTAGGTATATAGGGGGTGTATAGGGGGAACAAATAGTAACCTTACTCTAATTGTTGTGTAGCAGCTCAGTGATTCTCTCACATGTCTGAGGTTCCCCAAACTACCCTGTGAGCTAGAATGCTTAAAAAGGCACTTTCCCTATTTGCCTACACAAACCAGACACCCAGATCCCTGTCTGGCAATGAGATCTGTCCCTGCCTATGATAGATATAATAACTTCCACCAACTGGTACTAACCTGCATGCAATAGGTTTGCCTGTTTCATTATCTGTTAGCCAACTGCTGGAATACAGGGAACAAAAGGGCTGATCTCACACAGATTTGCAGTGACTTACAACCAAAAAGGTATAGGCACTGATGATACAATACAATAACACACAACAGTCTCCTCAGATTTGTGCATTATTTAGAGAAATCAAAAATCAGCTTGTTCGTTTTATATTTATTAACCCTAGGTGGGCAGTACATAAAAAAAAAGGTACAGAAAGTTACAAAGCAGGGCATAAATAGGCAAACTGTATTACAAATAAAAGGGATAAAACTTACAGAAAAAAAGATTTCTCCTACTCAAATGAGGACCAGGGCCGCCATCAGGGTGGTACAGCCGTTACAACTGTAAGGGGCCCCGGGGCCCGAGGGGCCCGCCTGGGCCAGAAGAAAGCAGGACAGGTGAAGGGGAGCCGTGCTGTGCATTACAGAATCAATCTCGGCTCATTATGTTCTCTGTGGCATTGAGCTCAGACATCAAGCTCTTTACTGCCACCTCTGGCTATGCTGTGCATGTGCACCCCTTGTGTGCTTCTCTGTGCCTGCAACATGTCAGCTTTGTGAAATGAGCTGGGACCAGGTAGGAAGATCTTCTTTACAAGTAGTGGCTGTGAAGGAAATGGAGGGGGGCGTTTTGTGTACAGGGAGGGGCCAGAACCTTGTGTGTGTACAGGTTTGTGTATATGAGGGCTATATACATGTGCTTGGGGGGGGGGCTTTTGTATATATGGGGCTGCAATATGTACATGTGGTTGGGCTTTCATATATACAGGTGTGTGTGGGGGGGCTGATACATATACAGGTGTGTGAGGGCAGAGGCTGACATATATACAGGTGTGTATGTGGGGGGGGGGACTGAAACATATACAGGTGTGTGAGGGGGAGGCTGACATATATACAGGTGTGTGTGGGGGGGCTGACATATATACAGGTGTGTGGGGGGGGCTGACACATAAACAGTTGTGTGTGTGTGTGTGTGTGTGTGTGTGTGTGAGGGGGCAGACGTATATACAGGTGTGAAGGAGGCTGACATATATACAGGTGTGAGGGAGGCTGACATATATACAGGATTGAGTGCGTACAGGTGAGGTGGCCGGTGTGCGGATTCGGTAGGATGGCCCTGAGGAATGTTGGTGGTCAGGCTCGGGGGGGAGGGGCCCAGGGGTGCCCAGGAATAAAGCTGTGTAAGGGGCCCAGACTTTTCTGATGGCTGCCCTGATGAGGACCATACCCCCACATAGATGATACCCCCCAGATATGATCCAGATTGATTGTAGATCTCCCTTTTTATACTGTAGAGATCAAAGTGATTTGCCACCCACTCGGACTATGTAATTGGATGGAAGAGGCCGGTCTTTGTTTATTACCCAATTAGTACAGGTAGGATTTTGGTAATCACGATCTTCAAAAATGCATAACTATGTTCAGTTATGGATTATGGATCCGAAAGTAAGAGTAGTGATTTCAGCTGTTGTTCTGCTATACGTAGACACTAAACTCTGATGTTTTTTGTCATACAGAACCAGTGCCAGCATAGAAAGATCCAAAAATTAATACCTCCTTCATATTTTACTATGAAGCTAGCATGTTTGATGTTTAACAACTTCTCTCTGTGCCACCAGGCTTTTACAGAAGTTTTTTGGAGTTAGGAGTTATCCTAGATAGCAAGCAATTGAGCTGAAAATTTGAAAGTGACGTGCTAAGCTACTGCTTCACTTGCCAGTCTTCACAAGTTTGTTGCACAATTGCAGCAAGTCCACGTTGCATGATTCCAGATCAACTTTCTTTGCAAACATTCTGCAAGCTTTGGTTCAGTTTTTTTGTGCAATAGTCATCCCACCACAGGGGTCACTGTGACTTGCAGAGCTCTTGCTGTAGACTCACCACTACAACTTTGCTTTTGCTAGAGACTTGTCATACAAAATTGCTACAAATTGGATAAGTGTCAACTAGAACTTGCGCTTTAAGTGCTCTGCAAGTGTACAATTTGGCAGTGAAAATGGGCGCGTAATTACAGGGGCACGTAATTACAATTTTTGATTCAATATTTCACAGCAGGGCCTGTTCCTGTGCTCAACAAAAGTATCTGTGAGGCTTTACAGTGTTGTGCCACCACCACCACCACCGACTAAGGCCCAATTTTTCTGCCCCTGTTTAACAGGGGCATGTAATTACAATGCTTGATATAATATTTCACAGCAGGGCCCGTTCCAGCACCCACCAAGAGTAACTGTGAGGACTTGCAGTGCTCTGGTACCACCAACACCTAAGGCCCAATTTTCCACAGAGTGTATAGGGCAGGCCGTATAGTATATACAGGCGGTCCCCTATTTTCAAACATCTGACTTACAAACGACTCCTACTTACAAACGAAGGGAGACAACAGGAAGTGAGAGGAAATCTACCCCTAGGAAAGCAAATTCTCTCCTGTAAGGGTTAATATGGGAAAAAGATGTCTCCCCACTGATGCTTTATGACCAATCTTTGTTTCCCTAATAACCCAAAATTTTCTAAATCCAATTGTCATTGGGACAGAAAGTGAGGTGAAATCTTCTGAACAGGGGCACAGACAGCAAAACAAACATTACAGGGGTGATGATAACCCTTCCCTATGTTATCCAAAAAGCTTAAAAATAGATTTTTTGGCTTGAGCTATACTTACAAAATGTACCTGTTCCAACTTACAAACAGATTCAACTTAAGAACAAACCTACAGTCCCTGTCTTGTTTGTAACCCGGGGACCGCCTGTATATTGCTGCTGAGTATATAAAGCCTGGGGGCCCCACGCCTTTTTTTTTTAATTTGGGTGCGGGGTTCACCTTAATATCCATACAAGACCCAAAGGGCCTGGTAATGGGCTGGGGGGGGGGGCAACATTACATTAAATTACTTTTTTTCCTTTAGAAATGTCATTTTGTGCAGGGACTGTTCTAAACATGGGAAAAATGTGCCACTTTACAGGCAGTGTTGCCAACCGCCAGTGTTTTTACTGGCAGCCAGTAAAAAATGGGCACTTTTCTCCTGCCAGTAAATTCCAGTGAAAGGAAAATGGTTGCCAGTAAAAAATATGGCTGTGACGATTGGCCGAGACCATCCGAGTGGCTGCTACAGTGTGTTCAGACTGTGCCGGCAGTGTGTAGCATGAAGTCATGGTGCAAGGGAACGGAGCAGCTGGAGACTCTCATGTGCAGCTCTGTGGAATGGGAAGAAGGCAAGCCGGGAGTGGACTGAAGGGATCACCTGGCATGGAGAGAGAGGGTCACTGTGACTCAGGAGGGAACATGTCATGTTGGTGAGGTGCCATCATCATCTGTGCTGCTGCACACTGCTGTCAGTGTCACTGTGAGTCAATTGCATGAGTGTGTGCCGCCCATTCTAATTTCTTTCCCTCTCGATTCCTGTCCCTGAGCTACTTATTTACTATATCGAAAATAAAATAAGTAATATGTTTTTGCCTTAATATCTACCTTAAACACTTTGCTATTTGCATATTGTACTTGTTTGTAGCCTAAATACTGAAATTTGCACGTAAAACTGTCACTTTGTAACTTTTAAATATGACAGTAAAAACCTGACTGTGCCAGTAAATGTTGGGTGTCGTGTCAGTAAATTTCAATCTGGTAGGTTGGCAACACTGTTTACAGGCATACTATAGACACCCCCCAGGCACAATATTTAAAGGAATATTAAACCTTTATTGTTTCAAATCACTGCTCCCGAAAAAACGTCAGTTTTTAAAACTTTTTTTGCATTGATACATGTCCCCTGAGGCAGGACCCAGGTCCCCAAACACTTTTTATGACAATAACTTGCATTTTAGCCTTTAAAATTAGCACTTTTGATTTTTCACATTCAAATCCCATAGACTTTAACGGAGTTCGCCAAATTTTTGGTCTGTTCGCATGCTCTGACACGAACCGGGGGGTGTTCGGCTCATCCCTAGTGTACACTAGGGATGAGCCGAATACCCCCCGGTTCAGTTCGCACCAGAACCTGCGAACGGACCGAAAATTCGCACGAATGTTAGAACCCCATTGACGTCTATGGGACTCGAACGTTCAAAATCAAAAGTGCTCATTTTAAAGGCTAATTTTCATTGCATTGTCCTAAAAAGGATTTGGGGACCCGGATCCTGCCCCAGGGGACATGTATCAATGCAAAAAAAAGTTGTAAAAACGGCCGTTTTTTTGGGAGCAGTGATTTTAATGATGCTTAAAGTAAAAAAAAAAAAAGTGAAATATTCCTTTAACCACTTGAGCCCCGGACCATTATGCTGCCTAAGGACCAGAGGTCTTTTTCCAATTTGGCACTGCGTCGCTTTAACTGCTAATTGCGCGGTCATGCAATGCTGTACCCAAACGAAATTTGCGTCCTTTTCTTCCCACAAATAGAGCTTTCTTTTGATGGTATTTGATCACCTCTGCGGTTTTTATTTTTTGCGCTATAAACGGAAAAAGACCGAAAATTTTGAAAAAAAATGATATTTTCTACTTTTTGTTATAAAAAAAATCCAATAAACTAAATTTTAGTCATACATTTAGGCCAAAATGTATTCGGCCACATGTCTTTGGTAAAAAAAATGTCAATAAGCGTATATTTATTGGTTTGCGCAAAAGTTATAGCGTCTACAAACTAGGGTACATTTTCTGGAATTTACACAGCTTTTAGTTTATGACTGCCTATGTCATTTCTTGAGGTGCTAAAATGGCAGGGCAGTAGAAACCCCCCCCAAATGACCCCATTTTGGAAAGTAGACACCCCAAGGAAATTGCTGAGAGGCATGTTGAACCCATTGAATATTTATTTTTTTTGTCCCAAGTGATTGAAAAATGACAAAAAAAAAAAAAATATTTACAAAAAGTGGTCACTAAATGATATATTGCTCACACAGGCCATGGGCCTATGTGGAATTGCACCCCAAAATACATTTAGCTGCTTCTCCTGAGTATGGGGATACCACATGTGTGGGACTTTTTGGGAGCCTAGCCGCGTACGGGGCCCCGAAAACCAATCACCGCCTTCAGGATTTCTAAGGGTGTAAATTTTTGCTTTCACTCTTCACTGCCTATCACAGTTTCGGAGGCCATGGAATGCCAAGATGGCACAAAACCCCCCAAAATGACCCCATTTTGGAAAGTAGACACCCCAAGCTATTTGCTGAGAGGCATATTGAGTCCATGGAATATTTTATATTTTGACACAAGTTGCGGGAAAGTGACACTTTTTTTTTTTTTTTTTTTCATAAAGTTGTCACTAAATGATATATTGCTCACACAGGCCATGGGCATATGTGGAATTGCACCCCAAAATACATTTAGCTGCTTCTCCTGAGTATGGGGATACCACATGTGTGGGACTTTTTGGGAGCCTAGCCGCGTACTGGACCCCGAAAACCAATCACCGCCTTCAGGATTTCTAAGGGTGAAAATTTTTGATTTCACTCTTTACTGCCTATCACAGTTTCGGAGGCCATGGAATGCCCAGGTGGCACAAAACCCCCCCCAAATGACCCCATTTTGGAAAGTAGACACCCCAAGCTATTTGCTGAAAGGCATGGTGAGTATTTTGCAGCTCTCATTTGTTTTTGAAAATGAAGAAAGACAAGAAAAAACATTTTTTTTTTCTTTTTTCAATTTTCAAAACTTTGTGACAAAAAGTGAGGTCTGCAAAATACTCACTATACCTCTCAGCAAATAGCTTGGGGTGTCTACTTTCCAAAATGGGGTCATTTGGGGGGGTTTTGTGCCACCTGGGCATTCCATGGCCTCCGAAACTGTGATAGGCAGTGAAGAGTGAAATCAAAAATTCACGCCCTTAGAAAGCCTGAAGGCGGTGCTTGGTTTTCGGGGTCCCGTACGCGGCTAGGCTCCCAAAAAGTCTCACGCATGTGGTATCCCCGTACTCAGGAGAAGCAGCACAATGTATTTTGGGGTGTAATTTCACATATTTCCATGGCATGTTTGAGCAATATATCATTTAGTGACAACTTTGTGCAAAAAAAAAAAAAATTTGTCTCTTTCCCGCAACTTGTGTCGCAATATAAAATATTCCATGGACTCGACATGCCTCTCAGCAAATAGCTTGGGGTGTCTACTTTCCAAAATTGGGTCATTTGGGGGGGTTTTGAACTGTCCTGGCATTTTATGCACAACATTTAGAAGCTTATGTCACACATCACCCACTCTTCTAACCACTTGAAGACAAAGCCCTTTCTGACACTTATTGTTTACATGAAAAAGTTTTTTTTTTTTGCAAAAAAATTACTTTGAACCCCCAAACATTATATATTTTTTTAAAGCAAATGCCCTACAGATTAAAATGGTGGGTGTTTCATTTTTTTTTTTCACACAGTAATTGCGCAGCGATTTTTCAAACGCATTTTTTGGGGAAAAAACACACTTTTTTAAATTTTAATGCACTAAAACACGCTATATTGCCCAAATGTTTGATGAAATAAAAAAGATGATCTTAGGCCGAGTACATGGATACCAAACATGACATGCTTTAAAATTGCGCACAAACGTGCAGTGGCAACAAAATAAATACATGTTTAAAAGCCTTCAAAAGCCTTTACAGGTTACCACTTTAGATTTACAGAGGAGGTCTACTGGAAAAATTACTGCACTCGATCTGGCCTTCGCGGTGATACCTCACATGCATGGTGCAATTGCTGTTTACGTTTGACGACAGACCGCCGCTTGCGTTCGCCTTAGCGCGAGAGCAGGGGGCGACAGGGGTGTTTTTTTTTTTTTTTTTTTTTTTCTTTATTATTTTTTTGCTTTTTTAATCTTACTTTTAAACTGTTCCTTTCATATTTTTTTTTTTAATCATTTTTATTGTTATCTCGGGGAATGTAAATATCCCCTATGATAGCAATAGGTAGTGACAGGTACTCTTTTTTGAAAAAATTGTGGTCTATTAGACCCTAGATCTCTCCTCTGCCCTCAAAGCATCTGACCACACCAAGATCGGTGTGATAAAATGCTTCCCCAATTTCCCAATGGCGCTATTTACATCCGGCGAAATCTAAGTCATGAAATACTCGTAGCTTCCGGTTTCTTAGGCCATAGAGATGTTTGGAGCCACTCTGGTCTCTGATCAGCTCTATGGTCAGCTGGCTGAATCACCGGCTGCATTCTCAGGTTCCCTGTTGAGACAGGAGAGCCAGAGAAAAACACGGAAGACGGTGGGGGGGGGGGCATTCCCTCCCACGGCTTGTAAAAGCAGTCTAGAGGCTAATTAGCCGCTAGGATTGCTTTTACATGAAAGCCAACCGCTGGCTGAAAAGAATGATACCAAGATGATACCTAAACCTGCAGGCATCATTCTGGTATAACCACTCAAAGTCGTGAATGGCGTACCTGAAGACAAAAAAATGGTTAACAATGGTTAACAATAAAGCACAGTAAACAGTAAAGTATAAATAATTACATACCTGAAAAACAAACATGATAAAACATAATAACAATAACAATAAAACATTGCAGAATAGAATACAGTAAAAAAGAGCAGAACAATAGAGAGAGAATAGAGAGAGAGAGAACAATAAAACAACAACTATTTTTTTTTATTTCATATTTTTTTTTTTTTTTACACTTTTTTTGTAACTAACTTTTATAACGGTAACCGGTTCCAGGTTCGGGTCTCTCAAAATGCGATGGCATTTTGGGAGACCCTGTGAAAGTGTGCCTAGTCTGTGGAATGCTGTACCCTACGCTAATACTCAACTAGTGTATGGTAGCGTTCAAAACATTCACCAATGCAAAGACCAGGATTGTCAGGACAGGAGGGACAATAATAGTGGGCGTCACGCCTATATCCGCGCTTGCTGCAGACACGACATCTTTTTTGGGGGGTTCGTTGGGTAGGGGTACTCGGGAGGACATAAAAATGCCTCTCATGCAGCCGACTGCATTTGGTTGGGGATGTGAATGGGGGAAGTACGGGCGCTGTAGAAGCGGTGGGTTCCCAATTAGGATTGGCGAATGCAGCAGGAAGGGCACTATGGGCACGACGGGCCTGTGTTTGTCTTTTTGGTGGCAGCGCGACACTACTTGTGCTTGCCACCTCACCAGCTTCAACTGCACTTATGGGACTCGCCACGTCACCACGTGTTACTGCAGTGCTGGTTTGACTACGACCGGGGTGTACTAGGCCGCTGGCGCTTGCCAGTTCACCAAAACGCTACCAAAAAACTGTTAGCGATCGCAGGGATCAGGCCTGACTCTGCGAACGCTGCAGTTATGCGTTTAGTGTTTTGTAAGTGACAGTGATCGATCGATACTGCACTTGGGTGGGCTGGGCCGGGCCGGGCGGAGGGGCAAAACGCAGGTGCTAGCAGGTATCTGGGCTGATCCCGCTAACACTGCGTTTTTGGGAACCCTAAACTGCTGGTGACGCTAATATAGATCTGATCGGATCAGATATTGATGCGATCAGATACTATACCACTAAGGGAGGTGTACGGTGCGTGCGTGGGTGTTAGCGGTACTGGCGCTAATCTGACGCTGCCTGGGGCTGGTGCTTGCCAGTTCACCAAAATACTACCAAAAAAACTGTTAGCGATCGCAGGGATCAGGCCTGACTCTGCGAACGCTGCAGTTATGCGTTTAGTGTTTTGTAAGTGTCAGTGATCGATCGATACTGCACTTGGGTGGGCTGGGCCGGGCGGAGGCGCAAAACGCAGGTGCTAGCAGGTATCTGGGCTGATTCCGCTAACACTGCGTTTTTGGGAACCCTAAACTGCTGGGGACGCTAGTATAGATCTGATCGGATCAGATATTGATCCGTTCAGATACTATACCACTAAGGGAGGCGTATGCTGCGTGCGTGGGTGTTAGCGGTACTGGCGCTAACCTGACGCCTGGGGCTGGTGCTTGCCAGTTCACCAAAATGCTACCAAAAAAACTGTTAGCGATCGCAGGGATCAGGCCTGACTCTGCGAACGCTGCAGTTATGCGTTTAGTGTTTTGTAAGTGACAGTGATCGATCGATACTGCACTTGGGTGGGCTGGGCGGAGGCACAAAACGCAGGTGCTAGCAGGTATCTGGGCTGATCCCGCTAACACTGCGTTTTTGGGAACCCTAAACTGCTGGGGACGCTAGTATAGATCTGATCGGATCAGATATTGATGCGTTCAGATACTATACCACTAAGGGAGGTGTACGGTGCGTGCGTGGGTGTTAGCGGTACTGGCGCTAATCTGACGCTGCCTGGGGCGACGCATATCACCGCCGGGCGATCGGGGGGCTAAACCTTTATTCGGTAATAAACGGCGGGTGCCCTGACACTATAAAAAATAAACAAACTAACCAGCGTCAACCGTAACGGTTATACGGTGATCAGTGGTGAAAGGGTTAACTAGGGGGCAATCAAGGGGTTAAAACATTTATCAGATAGTATAGGGGGGTCCCTGACGCTATAAAACGCTGACGGCGAACCTAAATATTTACCTCACTAACTAGCGTCACCAGCGACACTAATACAGCGATCAGAAAAATGATCGCTTAGTGACACTGGTGACAGGGGGTGATCAAGGGGTTAAAACTTTATTAGGGGGGGTTAGGGGGGTACCCTAGACCTACAGGGGGGTAACAGTAACTGTCCCAACACTGTAACTGTCACAAACTGACACTATGCAGTAATCAGAAAAAAAAAAAAAAAAACTGCTGGTGTCAGTTTGTGACAGGGGGGGGGGGGGTGATTGGGGGGGGATCGGGGGGCGATCGGGGGGGGGATCGGGGTGTTTTGTGTGCCTGGCATGTTCTACTGTGTGTGTGTGTGTTGTGCACTCACATTGATGTCTTCTCTCCTCGGGCCGGAACGGAAATTACCGAGCCGAGGAGAGATGACATCATTTCCTTTGCTGCTGTTTAGCATACAGCAGCAAAGGAAGATTCTCATTGGCCGGCGGCGATCGCGAGGGGGGGGCCACGAACGTATGGTCTCCCCCTCATCACCGATCTCTGCTGGACAAAAGACGACCGCCTCGGGCACCGGGGGGGGGTCCGATCGGACCCCCCACCCGCGGAAGGCAAATCACGTACCCTGTACGTGATTTTGCCTGTCCGTGCCACTTTGCCGACGTACATCGGCGTGAGGCGGTCGTCAAGTGGTTAAATATCATACCTGGGGGGTGTCTATAGTATGCCTGTAAAGTGGCGCGTGTTTCCCGTGCTTAGAACAGTCCCTGCACAAAATGTCTTTTTTAAAGGAAAAAAAGTCATTTAAAACTGCTTGCGGCTTTAATGTAATGTCAGGTCCTGGCAATATGGATGAAAATCAGTGAGACAAACGGCATGGGTACCCCCCAGTCCATTACCAGGCCCTTTGGGTCTTCTATGGATATTAAGGGGAACCCCGCACCCAAATTAAAAAAAGGAAAGGTGTGGGGCCACCAGGCCCTATATACTCTGAACAGCAGTATACAGGCGGTGCAAACAAGACAGGGACTGTAGGTTTGTTGTTAAGTAGAATCTGTTTGTAATTTTGAACGGGTACATTTTTAACGTGTTTAGCTCCAGCCAAAAAATCTTTTTAAGCTTTTTGGGAAACATCACCCCTGTGACATTTGTTTTGCTGTCTGTGCTCCTCTTCAGAAGATTGAACCTCACTTTTTGTTCCAATGCCAAATGTTTTTTGAAAATTTGGGTTTTTTTGTGAAACAAGGATTGGTGATAAAGCATCAGTGGAAAGGAGAAATGTTTTTCCCATATTAACTCTTACAGGAAAGAATTTCCCTTCCTATGGGTAGATTTCATCTCACTTCCTGTTGTCTCCTTCCGTTTGCAAGTAGGAGTCGTTTGTAAGTTGGATGTTTGAAAGTAGGGGCCTGTCCTATATACTCAGCAGAAATTTGGGCCTTAGGTGTTGTTGTGGCCACAAGACTGTAAGCCCTCACAGGGCCCTGTTGTGAAATATTAGATCAAGAATTGTAATTACATGCCCCTGTTGAACAGGGGCAGAAAAATTGGGCCTTTGGTGGTGGTGGTGCTGGTGCCACAACACTGTAAGTCCTCACTCGCTCTTGGTGGGCACAGAAACGGGCCCTGCTGTGAAATATTAGATCGAGAATTGTAATTACATACCCCTGTTTAACAGGGGCTGAAAAATTGGGCCTTTGGTGGTGGTGGTGGTGCTGGTGCCACAACACTGTAAGTCTTCACTTGCTCTTGGTGGGCACAGAAACTGGCTCTGCTGTGAAATATTAGATCAAGAATTGTAATTACATGCCCCTCTTGAACAGGGGCAGAAAAATTGGGCCTTTGGTGGTAGTGCTGGTGCCACAACACTGTAATGCCCCGTACACACAGTCGGATTTTCCGATGGAAAATGTCCGATGGGAGCGTGTTGTCGGAAATTCCGACCGTGTGTGGGCTCCATCGGACATTTTCCATCGGATTTTCCGACACACAAAGTTTGAGAGCAGGCTATAAAATTTTCCGACAACAAAATCCGATCGCGTCAATTCCGACCGTGTGTGGCCTGTTCCGGTGCACAAAGTGCCACGCATGCTCAGAAGAAATTCCAAGACGGAACAGCTCGGTCTGGTAAACTTAGCGTTCGCAATGGATACAACACTTTCGTCACGGTGCAATGTTAAAAATGATTTAATACAGCGCACTCTCTTCTTCTTTATAATGTGAGAAGAATTAAGTAGTTTTGCTGCTCATATTCACACAGACTTCTCACAAACTTCTTTCTTTATTATTTATCGGGATTCCCTTAATATATTTTGATTTGTCACATCTGACAAAAATATTTTTGTGTTTTTTTTTTTTGTTGTTTTTTTAAAGGCAGATTTTTTTTTTTTTTTTTTTTTTTTAGGTTTGTATTTTTTTTAAGGCTGATCTTTGTTTTATTTTATTTTTAGTTTTACTCCAGAATATTTTTGTGTGTGTTTTGTGTGTCAAGTTACCACAACACCATTGATATCTTATATTATTTAATCTCAAGGAGATTGTTTGGTGTTGGTGTCCCTTGTTCATTTCACATTGTACTTTAGAAATGTACCTGAATCCTCACAAACAAACTGTCCTTTTTGAAGGAAAACACACATAGGAGAGTATAATTGAAACCAAAAATCCTTTATTAAGGGCTCAGAACCAAACAAAGAGGGGGCAACGCTGGAGAAACAGCAGAAATTGGCGAATCCTTGGACCCCCAGGGCAGACATCAATTCTTTAATATCAAAATTGGTGGCCTGAGGAGTCCATATGTAAGGGAGTGCAGTCTGGTCCAGAAGTCCCAGAGATCCGGAAAGCAGCAGATGACATCTGTGTCCCCAGGCTGTGGTACCACAAGAGGCTGCATCTTTTGCCAGACCAGACTGAACCCAGGTCATCACTTTCTGGTCTTCTTTCCACGCTTCCTTCCCGGCTGTGGCTCTGCTGTTGGAGATGTGGCAGGAGGAGGAGTAGGGCCTGGAGGAGGAGGAGGAGGACTAGTAGGACCTGGAGGAGGAGGAGGAGGAGGAGGAGGAGGAGAAGTAGAAGGACCTGGAGGAGGAGGAGGAGGAGGACCATGTGTGAGGTCACAAATGTGGGTAGCAGATGTTATTTGGCCCCTCAACCCCTTATTGAGAGCTTCCAAAATTAATGACTCACACATGAGTTGTTGGCTCTCCTCCATCCGCTGCATTTTACAGGCAATTATGCCAGCAAAGTCCTCCTCCACAGTGTGGGGGGCTGTCAGGGCCTTTGTAGCCTTCCAAAAGAGGCCTATGGCAGCCTCCTCCAGGGTACTCCTCTTCCTGCCACTTTCTCTTTGCGGGTGTAGGGGAGGGACCTGGATATCAGGCAGCCTGCTCGGCCCGGCCACCTCCTGGCTGAGACTTTCCTGTGTATGAAAAAGGAACATGGTTTTAGTTTCTGCATCATCAATCACAATCATAAATTAGTACTCCAAACTAACATCTAGTTAACATCATTGATTGGACAACCTGAACTATTTAGAGGAATGCTATACCTGGCTCAAGCTGGGCTCCTCCACATGTTGCTGCCTGGAAGGCCCAGGTTGGGCGTCAGAAGCCTCAGCTGGGGGGGAAGGAAGACTGGAGAGTGATGACCTGGGTTCAGTCTGGCCTGCCATCTCCAATCTACCCCAAATGCACACCCAAATGTTTCAGAAACCAAACACTGGACAGAGCACTAAACGCACATTCCGTGGAGACCCCAATGAGGGACAACAGGCAAAAAAATTAACTCTTGACTTTCTCAAAAAAGCCAATCACTCCACATCCACACGGGAACCAACCACTAAAGCACTAAATGCACAAACCAATATACACAGCCCCATAAGGGAAACTAATTCTCAATCAAATCCTTCAACTGTCACGACACTAGACACTATTTCCAACGATCCATCTTTTTTAGAAAAGATTTTGATGGGTGTACAACCCACACAATCCAAACCAAATACCTACACCCAAATAGCACTCTAATTGTCCCAGATGCTGATCAGGAACAAGAGTCAAGCAATTTAAATATAATCAATCTTTCATCTTACAAACTCTCTCACGATGAAATCACTGTCCTCAAAAAAGGCTTAAACTTCTGTCCCAACCAAAACTTGGACAAATTCGAGATATATAAGGATCTCCAACTTTTCATATGCAAGTTGATCCTAAAAAAACTCTATCATAGACAGGAAGGACCCAACAATCTTACTCCACAAGAACATCAAGCACTGAATCAGTTGGTGTCCCTCCTCGACGAGAACGATCCAACTGATCTCATAGATGAGATCAACCTTTCCCAGATTTTAGAATCTATCGAAGTACCCAATGAACCCCCCAGGGGAAACAAAACCACACTAAAAAAGAAATCTGATTTTTGCCCTGCACCTAGTACTCATCCAAATGCAGCGGCCTTTCTAAAATTAGTGGACAAAGAATTAGATAAGATAAAAATTCATACCAAACTCCCCGAGAATTTGACTAAAAGTGAAACAGCAGCACTTAAAACATTGGCTAATAATGACCGAATTACAATTAAAAATGCGGATAAGGGTGGGAACATTGTGGTGTTCGATAATGAAGACTACATCGAGATGTGCAATAAACTACTAAACAACCCAGAATGGTATTGCCCGATACCGGCAAGTCTGGTCAAAAAATACAATCAAGATTTCTATACACTGATAGATAGGGCCTACTCTAATTCAACAATTACAAAGCCCATATGGGAATTTATTAGGAACAATTTTCCTCGCACACCAGTTTTTTATTCACTACCAAAAGTCCATAAAGACATAAAAAAAACCCCGGCAGACCAATCATCTCTGGTATAGGGGCGATTAGCGAGAATGCTAGCAAACTGATAGATGAAGTTTTGAAACCATTTGTCTATTCCTTACCTTCCTTTGTAAAGGATACAGTGCATTTTTTACAAATTATTGATAAACTGGAAATCCCTGAACATGCAGTTTTCGTGACAATTGATGTTGAATCTCTGTATAGCTCTATTGCCCATGAGAAGGGTGTAGCAGCCATTAAACACATCCTCCGCACATCTAGAGACATAGACCCCACACATGGAGAGTTCATTACCTCACTACTAGAATTCATCCTCAGTCATAATGTTTTTTCTTTTAATGGCTCCCACTATCTCCAGGTGCAGGGGGTTGCGATGGGGACTTGTTGTGCCCCATCGTACGCCAACCTGTACCTGGGGGAGTGGGAGGCCATGTTTTTGGGTGATGAAGGTTTGTCGATGTATACGGACCATATACTCGGTTGGCACCGATACATCGACGACCTTTTTATCATATGGGATGGATCGATCGACCTCCTTCAGCAATGTCTGTTGAGGATGAACCGTAACGAATTCAACCTAAACTTCACTATGTCTTTTGACAAGCACTGTGTTACATTTCTGGATGTGGAAGTCTGTAGAGGTGAGGGAGGGACCATTACGAGCAGACTATATAGAAAACCCACTGCGAGTAACGCAATTCTACATGCTACGAGCTTCCACCCCAAACCCCTCCTCAATTTGATTCCATATAGCCAGTACCTCAGAGTGAAACGCAACTGCTCCGATGATAACACCTTTAAAATGGAAGCCAATAAGCTACGTGATAGATTACTACTACGAGGCTACTCCCATGCGTCACTCAAGCGCTCGTTCAAAAAAGCCCTCGCGCAGCCAAGAGATGACTTACTGTATTCTAAAAAAGAAAAGAAGATTGGCAAAAATGACACTGACACTATCAGGATCATTACTAAATTTAACAACCAACATAGACAAATCAGAAATATTGTGACAAGGTACTGGCATATGCTACAATGTGATCCAACATTAGGACCTTTTGTCCCACAAAGACCCCTCTTTACCTTTAAAAGAACTACTTCTTTAAGAGATAGAGTCACTACTAGTGAATTTAAGGAGGGGGCAGATAAAACACACTGCAAAAATAAGGGAACTTTTAGATGTGGAAAGTGCAACTACTGCAAATATATGCTCACAGACAAAAACCCGACCCTCCCGAATGGCAAGCCCCTCCATCCTAAACACTTTGCCAATTGTAAAACGTACGGGGTGGTATATCTACTCCTATGCGAATGTACATGCTTTTATATAGGGAAAACGAAAACAGAGTTCTGGAAGAGAGCATATAGACACATATTAAGCATGGAAACATGTGACCCTGACCTCCCACTTGGGAGACACACTACAATAGTACATGGGGGCAAATTTCCAAAGATCAAATTCCTTATCCTGGACCGGGTACATCCGGGATCCAGGGGAGGTGACTGGAACAAGACACTCTTACAGCTAGAATCCCGCTGGATATACAACCTCCGAGCTACTCAACCCCCAGGTCTGAACGAAACCATTTGGTTTGAGCCCTTCCTTGAAGGTTTTTCATCCGGTGGTAGAGAGCAATGAATAAGATGACCACCCTTATAGATCTGGGCTACTATTTCTGCCCATTGACTTTATGAACACCTTTTCCTCAATACGGTTGGTCTCTTGGGCATCATTGCTCCCTTCCATACACACTACCTTAATTTCACTCTCCCCCTCCTATATCCGGTTATGATAGTTACAATAAATACACATGCCATGTATAGATTATATACATGTGGGTCAAATACATCCTACCTTATCGAGTTTAGACCCCTGCAGTACAAATTTACGAAGTACCTCTGATCTTAGTTTAGAGACCATTCACCCAATAACATAAGCTCTATACATATCGAGTTTATTTAAGGTTCATAATATGTGTTCATGTTACTTATAAAATTGCCACCTGCAAACTGTGTTTTTGATGTATGTTAAATTCTGGTGACATGCCTTGGGAACTAGGATCAAATGATTATTATGATTATTATATATACACCTATTTATTGCATTGACTTAGAGCCCCAAGAATGCAGGCTGTATCCATTCCTATTTGAACCTTTGGTACCCCAGCCGATGTAACATATATTGAATAATGCAATCCTTACACATATTTATCCTTGTTACTACTTACAACCCATTTCTTCTTTGTTGCCTATATAATTGTAACCTGTAAAATGCTGCCAACCAATGCTGTTTCCCATCAAATCGTGATAAATGTACAATATTTCCTTATAGTTTCACACCTGTGCACGATATCTGTGCTTTTATGTATAAATTAATCATGATCTGGAGTTCACCCGGCACACAAAGCCGCCTGAGCGATTCTGGCTCTTGGCAGCGCTGTGTGAGGATACAGTGTTGTTTACACTGTCCTCCATCT
Organism: Aquarana catesbeiana; assembly: GCF_042186555.1. Taxonomy (NCBI): domain Eukaryota; kingdom Metazoa; phylum Chordata; class Amphibia; order Anura; family Ranidae; genus Aquarana; species Aquarana catesbeiana. Next base: position 96,044,493 of record NC_133332.1, read on the forward strand.
TGCGACCCCGGCGGGCATGCGCAGTCCGCTGGGGAAGCTAGACGTGTCGGCGGGTGTAGTGGGCGTGGCCACGCCTCGCCGCGGGTGTGTGCGCATGCGCGGTGGATGCCTGGCGGCGCTCGCTCCACCCAGTGGGCCTGTTCAAGCGTGTCCGTCCCTCCTCTACCACTCTGAATCAGCTGTTGGACCTCACACCAGCAGCTGATTGGTGAGGAGGGGTATAAATACACTGACACTGCTCACACCGAGCGTCCTTTGCTGTGTGCAGGACGCTGTCGGTCTGGGCTGATGTGTTATAAACTAAGTGACCTGATGAATATACTTGTGCCTAAACCTTTGTACACTTATCATCTACACTTATACCTATATACCCACTATTTACATGTATACTGCTCTGGTTAAAAGACACCAACACTCAACTATACCTGGATTTCCTTGCTTCCCCTCCCTTTTCTTTTCTCCCCTTTTTTTCTTTTTCTTTTTCCTTTTTCCCTTTTCTTCCCTCTTTTTCCTTCCCCCCCCCCTCTTTTTTCCTTTCCTTCCAGTTCCTTCCTTTCCCCCTCCCTTTCCCCCCCTTTCCCCTTTCCCCCCTCCCCTCCCCCCTCCCCCCCCCCTTTTTCCCCCCTCCCCCTTTTTCCCCCCTCCCCCCTGTCTCCCCCCCCCTTCTTTCTTTCCTTTTACTTTTTCCCTTTTCTTCCTTTTTCGCCTTTTCCCTCTCTCTTCGTTCCTTCTTTTCCTCTCTCTCTTTCTATTGCTGATCTCTACTTTCGCTTTCTCTTCTCCCCCTCCCCCCCCCTTCCTTTTTTTTTTTTCCCCCTCCCCTCTCTCCCCCTCCTTTCCTCTTTTTTCCCATATTAATACACTAAATTTCAAAGTAGACATTTATAAGTATATCTTAAATAAATAATATCTTAAGACATCCATTCAGATAAATTACACCACCACTTATATGAGATCCCCATATTCCCCTTTTCCCTTTATGTTGTTATTTTCCAGTTATTCGAGTTATATTCAGATTACACCAACCATCCTTGCTACTTTTCCTTGAAACCTCCACATTACTTCAACCAGGTATGATGCACTTGCACCATTTATATAAAAAACTTCCTCTTTATTACCAAGTGGACTTATTTGTCTGGCTACTATATATATATATATATATATATATATATATATATATATATATATATATATATATACCTTCACATTTTACAGGACCCGCATTTGGCCTCAGTGGAACTCCAGATCTAAAATCTCTCTACGCCCTACGTATATGGGCCTTTCTTCCCACTATGAGGAAGTAAACCACTTATGAACATCTATATTTAGCTACCTCCACCCGCTACATACGGATTATTAATACTCTGGGGATACCAAGTTACCCTGTTATACCACGATTGGGAAACACGCTGGATGGGCAGACAGTGTCAGCGCCTTTGTTTTTAAATTTCTGTGGAATGCAAAACTAGTCTACATATATGCCAATGTAAGTGTAAATGCAACAAAGTTAACGTAAATTCGTATCCTTATGGTCTGCTATGTACACATACTCACTATCTCTTTGTTAAATATAACATTTCCAATCTAGAAACCTCTGCTTAAACTTACAACCACCCCTGAAGAAGGAGGCTATAACAACTCCGAAACGCGTCGGCTGCAAGCACATTGGTATCAATAGTTGTAGTTGTACAATTGTATGAATCGCATTCCCTCTATTATTTGTTATAACGTTGTTGTTGTTTTTATGATATTTTTGTGATGAATAAATTACTATTTATGTACTTTACACTTTTCTACACGTCCTTCCATATGTGGCTTTAAAGTCCACTAGGGGAACTGCTCTTGCTTAAATTCTTAAATATAGGATGTGGCACAACCCGCAAATAAATAGCCAGTCAACAATCCTTTCTTTGCGGGTGTAGGGGAGGGACCTGGATATCAGGCAGCCTGCTCGGCCCGGCCACCTCCTGGCTGAGACTTTCCTGTGTACGAAAAAGGGACATGGTTTAAGTTTCTGCATCATCAATCACAATCATAAATTAGTACTCCAAACTAACATCTAGTTAACATCATTGATTGGACAACCTGAACTATTTAGAGGAATACTATACCTGGCTCAAGCTGGGCTCCTCCACATGTTGCTGCCTGGAAGGCCCAGGTTGGGCATCAGAAGCCTTAGCTGGGGGGGAAGGAAGACTGGAGAGTGATGACCTGGGTTCAGTCTGGCCTGCCAGAAAATGCAGCCTGTCATAGTACCACATCCTGGGGACATACATGTCATCTGCTGCTCCGGATCTCTGGGAATCCTGCTCCCTTAGATAAGTGCTCCTCAGGCCATCAATTAGGATCTTCAAATAGGTCATGTCTGCCGTGGGGATCACCATCTTCACAAATTCCAGCAATTGATCCAGTGCTGCCTTCCTCTTTGTTTGGTTCTTATAATGTGGGTGGTTTATCTCCCAAAGACAAGGCAGCTCCCTGAACATATCTATGAAGATTTAAAAAGAAAAAAAAAAAAGAAAAAGAGGGCGAAACGACCTAGTGCATTACCACAAATAGCGTTTATTAAAAAGATAAAACAACAAATGGATACTCACAAACGAGCATGTACGTTTAAACATGAACAATAGCTGCAGGTACGCAGTAGCGGACATCAAGACGTGATCGGGACCGGACATCGGATAGATGAGGCGATGGCTGGCGCGTTTCTGGGGAGAACCCCTTTCCTCAGAGCCTAAGCGGGTGGTGACTCCTCGCAAGTGAGAGCTCCTCCATTTATGTGTGTAGGCGTATGACCATGTGTCAGCCACCACCAGCCCACAATAAGCCACTCCCACCCACCCAGACCCAACCCTCCAAGGTGTATGGACCCACCTTGATGTCACTAGGTCGCCACATTGGCGATAGTCCCCATACATCTAGTGCAAAGATGTGCCAATCCATCATTCATAAATCAATGGTTGGAGTTGGTAAAGCATATTTAGAGTTGGTAAAACATATTATTAGTGTCATACTGGACATCTTAAGCAAGCATAGGTGGTCTAGCCAAAGAAGTATCCCATAATCATCACGAGTAATAGTGAATGATCGCCAGTAATAATAAGGCATTAAATGCTCAATTTTCCTAAATTTAGGAAAATTGAGCATTTAATGCCTTATTATTACTGGCGATCATTCACTATTACTCGTGATGATTGTTTTCCTCCCCCCTTTCCCTTCCTCCCTTTCCCATGTACTATGGAGGTATGTTTCACCACACATACGTCTATGGGAGGTATAGAATATTCACTGTAAGATTAAGAAGGTCCCCACCTGGTTGTGTTGGGGCCCTCCTTTTGTAGGACATAGATAGTTGTCCAGTATGTTTAGCATAGGGGTTCCTTTATAGGTTATATCCATGTGGTTTTATAGTTAATATTTTAGGTTTTATTTTATATGTATTTGCAACAGTATATGTGGTTTCCACATTGGGCTTAGTCCACATTCTTTGCAATTTATTAGATATCCGCGGGTCTATGGCGCTGGAAAGTCCCATATCAGGAATCTAACACCCACCTTTAGGTGTTTTTAGTTCCGTTGTAGCCACATTGGGGTGTGTGTATATATATATATATATATATATATATATACGTCCAGTTTTAGAAAATTTCCTTACGTAAACAAGAATGGGTCGACACGAGTGTATATTCCTTCGCACAGGAGTTGTGTCCATCCCTCTACTGTCTATGAACTGCTATGATGATATTATTGTGTATTAATTTATTATTTATTGTCTATCAACAAGAATCTTTGTGGTTCTATTTTAATACTATTTTTATCTTTAATTCTATTACTATTGGCTATTTTTAATTATTCATCATTATTTCCAATTTGTATACTCCCTATTTTGGATAAATTAATGTTGGATCAGGTCGCCTCATTCACATCCAATATTAATTAATATTAATACATACTTGTTGGGAAGGCGTGCGTGTGTGTGTATGTACATACACTTATTTAGATTCTGTAGATAGGGTCCCTAATATGAACATATGATCAATTATGATTTATTGTAGGATGTAATGTTTTTTATATATATTTATATGCCTATATCAAATACAATGATTTCATGTTTGCTATTTTGGGGACTTTCTAGCGACCATCTCATTAGTTTAATTTCTTTTATTATGTGTGTCTGTGTTTTCTGTGCGGTCCTATGGGTCTCCAGCATCAGCCCCCTCCATCTGGCCCCTCCCCTCCCTTTCCACTCTTCCTTCCCTCCCCCCCTCCAGGGTCTCGCTCCATTTTCACACTATACGGGCGAGTCCTTTTAGAGGATGATCAGTATCCCATATTTAGGGCTTTGGAAGTGCCTCATTAGCGGGGATGCGTGCGCATCCTTACACCATCGCTCAGAGTGAGCGTCTAGGTTCCATTGGCCGGAGGGAGCGTGTGGAACGCACATCCACCCGCACTTCCGGGTTCACTGCGCAGGCGCGAGTGAGGTGACGTCCAGGACAACCGGAACTCGCTGGTGGAGCGCAAATGCGTCCGCGCTTCCGGTCCATCTAGGCGGCGTGCGTTCCACCAGCGATAGACGACATCTGAAGATCCCTTGACACACATCCTAGTAAGTGCGTTTCCCTTTCTGGCGTCTCTAAATGTGAGGTGCTTGTGGGAGTATTATGAATGGTGCTATTGCTTGGCTACCTCTGCCCATCCACTGTTTGTACATGAGATGTGACCTGAATACTTCTTTGGCTAGACCACCTGTGCTTGCTTAAGATGTCCAGTATGACACTAATAATATGTTTTACCAACTCTAAATATGCTTTACCAACTCCAACCATTGATTTATGAATGATGGATTGGCACATCTTTGCCCTAGATGTATGGGGACTATCGCCAATGTGGCGACCTAGTGACATCAGGGTGGGTCCATACACCTTGGAGGGTTGGGTCTGGGTGGGTGGGAGTGGCTTATTGTGGGCTGGTGGTGGCTGACACATGGTCATACGCCTACACACATAAATGGAGGAGCTCTCACTTGCGAGGAGTCACCACCTGCTTAGGCTCTGAGGAAAGGGGTTCTCCCCAGAAACGCGTCAGCCATCGCCTCATCTATCCGATGTCCGGTCCCGATCACGTCTTGATGTCCGCTACTGCATACCTGCAGCTATTGTTCATGTTTAAACGTACATGCTCGTTTGTGAGTATCCATTTGTTGTTTTATCTTTTTAATAAATGCTATTTGTGGTAATGCACTAGGTCGGTGCGCCCTCTTTTTCTTTTTATTTCTTTGTAGCCCATGAATACCCAATGTTCTGAAGAGGGCTGCAAGACGGCAGACACCACTGAAGCATTTTGGCTTTATCATCATTATTGAGGTTTTAGTCACTCAAGCGCAGGAGAGAGATTTTTTGTCCATATCTATGAAGATTGCCATAAAGTCGGTATCTTTCAAGATATCCATTTTCACTGCAAGACACAACACAAGACAAACCCTAATGTCAGGCAAAACTCTCCTAATCTAGTTACAATATAGGCCTCAATCTAGAAGCAGTATAGGCCCAAGTTTGGCTCTTACCTTCCTTATCATGATCGGCGCCTCCGATACTCCTTACTCCGCTCACAGTTCGTACGTACTACGCATGCGTGTTATGCTTTATACAAACTGCGCATGCGTGTAACTCCGCCCGCCCCTGACGTTCTTTCTAGTCTATTCCCCGCACCTTTTAGTTCGGCGCAGTGGGTGAAGAGCACATGGCGGTGTCAGAGCAGGTGCGTGCTAATTATAGCAACGAGGAGGAGGAGGAAAGCCCGGATCCGGAAACGTCCCGATCCAGAAGGAGACGATTTAAGGCCTCAAATATGTCCTTTGGTGAGATGTTGGAGATGGTCAACATCCTGAAGAAGGCTGACTATGATGGAAAGTATGGACCTTACCCCAACCCCAATATCAGAAAGGCCAAGATCATGGCGAAAGTGGTCAAAAGTCTGCACCGGAATTTCGGGGTACGACGATTGAAAGATCAGCTCAGGAAGCGGTGGTCGGACCTGAAATTAAGAGAGCCCTAGCAGTACAGAAAGATCCGGAGAGTGCTGCAAAAAAGTAAGTAGTTGTGCTGTGTTCCTATTCTTTTTGTCTTTATTATGTTCGTTCTGCTCCATGTGCTTTTCTAAAGTGTTGTACAGTTTAAAATGGCAACTTTCATGTTTATGGGCACATTATTTGTTCGTATCAAACATTTTTCTTTCGGCCTATAAAACACCATTGTTTAGGCCATATGCATTTGCCCACATTTTCTAGGGCCTACTTGTATGAAAAATATTTGGTTGTGTAGATGGGTTTGTTATTAGAATGAAATGCAAACTAGATTCTGTGTAAGGAGAGGACACTCAGCAGCTGTTTTCACATCTGGACGCTGGAGCACTAGTGTGGGACACCAGAACACCATTTTTATTAGGGGGCCCACACAGGTGCTCCAGTGTATACTATAGGGGGGTCTCCATCTGTGAAGCTTGTACAAAACAGGTAAAATCTTGAAGCTTGACAACGGACAATAAAAATTCTACATCTTGGAACTCTGCAAAAATAGACAATTGTACACCACTTCCAAGCAATGTTTCATCTTTATAGTTCTGCCATCAGATATCGGTGTGCTAATTATACCATTTTTGTTTTACATAGGGGAGAAAAGACTCCGAGGACACCCCTCATCCGAGGAGACCAGAGACCCCCCACCTCGGGAAGAAGGGGAAATACCCCCAACCCAAGAAGAGCAGGAGGAGGAAGAAGACATGGTGGAAATTGGCACCACAACAGGTGAGTGTCTGCGACCACTGGCTCAGGTAAGAGATGGATGCCGGCATATTTATAACACCTGTTTTTTTGTGGTTTTCTCTCTTTTTAGGTGATCGTGATGTTGTGGATCCAGGGCATTTCACCTCGGAAAGTGCACAGATCCTGATTGGGGAGATCATGGGGTGTAATTTAGCTTTGGAAAACATCAAGAAAAACATCAATGATATTATTCAAAAAAATAATAACATCATTGATGTTTTGGTGAGAGTTTAAAACCCCTCCAAATCCCTTTGTTTTTTTGTGTGCTACAATGTTAAAAATGTTTTACCAATTTTTAGAAAAGCCAAATTTTGAGGATGCACACAGTGTGTCAACATGTGCTATCTGCCATCACGGGAGATCAATGGACGCGTTTTGGGGGTGCAACCCCTTCCTCAACAATAAAGTAGCTGTGAGGAAGAGGTTGCTCCCCCAAAACACGTCCCTTGATCCCCCGTGATGGCAGCTAGCACATGTTGACATTCGTAAATTGGTGTGCATCTTTAAAATTTGGCTTTTCCTGGGGTGACTTCACCCCATCTGAATGCAATATCAAACACAGTTCCTAAATACTCACGTCTGATATTGCCTTCAAGTTTTACCATATGTGAACTTTGTAAGTTCAAGATTTGTGTCTTTCTTGTTGTTTTGAAACATGCCTGTTTTATCTTAAATGGACATTTCTATTTTTGATAATGCCACCCCAAAAATTGTTATACAACGAACATGTTGGTTTGTTTTAAAAACCTTTTCTAAATGCACATGTGATTGTGCAGGTATTAAAAAGATTGTTAATCAAGAATTTGTGGATTATTGTCTCAACGCTACAACACTTTTGTGGTGATGTAATTGCCGCTTTCTGTGACAATGGGTGTTATTTCCTAAGGGCAAATCTACTTTGCACTACATGTGCAGTTTCAGTGCATTTTCAAGTGCACTTGTAGTGCAAAGTGTATTTGCCTTTAGTAAATAACACCCAATCACGCCATTTTCAGGACTCACCACATTTCGGTCAGGGTCAGCTAAAACAAACCCAAGCAGTAAATGTCACCAAAGATTTGCTTAATTTCTTTTTATTTGGTCAAGGTTTCACAAATTGTCTGGCATATTGATGGCCCCCCTACCCGCAAAGAACTCAAGGTATCTTAGCCGGACTTCACGGGCACTCAGAGAGGGCAAGCCAGGACGGCCACTTTCAAGCGCCGTCAGGGTTGTTTCATTTATAATTCCGGCCTCAGGCCCAACTGAGCCAGCATAGTTGGCAGAATGTTGCCGTAAAAAGTTATGTAGAACACAGCACGCCAGGATTATATGATTCAGTTTATACTCCACCATATGGATGGGTGTGGAGCTGATAAAATACATTGTTAAGTGACTACATGATGTGAATATAGGTCAGGAAAGCATGCTGGGGAGGTAAGTGAAGGCAAATATGTATGAAGGACAAAAAAAATATATATATATAATTCCAGCATGCATGAGGACAAAGGGGACATTCACAGCATATTACAATCATGGTAATTAGGGAATGAAGAAAGAAATACAATACATTAGCAAACATTATATACAATAAAATGTGATATTAAAGGATAAAAATCTTACCTTCATATACTCCTTCTGCAGGACCTGAATGATGGCAGAACAGGTCTCTGGGATAATGATTCCCAGAGCCTGGGGGGAGATGCCTGTCAAGAACTTCAAGTCCTGAAGACTTCTCCCCGTCGCCAAGTACCACGGGGTAGCGATGAGCCTCTGCTCCGGAGTGATGGCCTGCCTCATGCAGGTATCCTGCCTGCTGATATAGGGGGTCAGCGAAGCCAACAAACTGTGAAATACGGGGTCCGTCATCCGGAGAAAGTTCCTGAAATCATCAGGATTATTCTCATGGATCTCACGGAGCAAAGGCATATGACAGAACTGGTCACGCTGAAGCAACCAATTCTTGGTCCATGAACTCCTCCCCACCCTGTTCATGGACTGGACTTGTGTCAAGGTCAGGACCCCAACACCAAGCCCCCGCACAGCACGAACTCTACGAGGAGTACGTATACGCAACATGGCTAGCAAACGGTTGGCTGCACAGAACAAAGTAACAGAACGCACTGAAGAACAGCAAGGCCTGTGAAGAGCAACCTGAAAAACAGTAACGAGCGAACAAGAACACAATGACTAAGTCACGCGGAGCTTGCTTGCACGCACTGAAGAGCAGATACAAACCCACAAGCACAAACTGAACGCAGAAAACGATCTGAAAGCCACGAGTCTGAAAAAGCGCGAATCATCTCTCACCAAACTTTTACTAACACGAGATTAGCAAAAGGAGCCCAAAGGGTGCTGCGCTTGGTTCTGAAATGGCCTTTTCTGATCTCGTCGTACGTGGTTGATGTCACCGCGTTCTTGGCGATTGGAAATTCCGACAACTTTGTTCGACCGTGTGTACGCAAAACAAGTTTGAGCCAACATCCGTCGGAAAAAATCCTAGGATTTTGTTGTCGGAATGTCCGATCAATGTTCGACCGTGTGTACGGGGCATTAGTCCTCACTCGCTCTTGGTGGGTGCAGAAATGGGCCATGCTGTGAAATATTAGATCAAGAATTGTAATTACATGCCCCTGTTGAACAGGGGCTGAAAAATTGGGCCTTTGGGGGTGGTGGTGGTGCTGGTGCCACAACGCTGTAAGTCCTCACTCGCTCTTGGTGGGCGCAGAAACGGGACCTGCTGTTAAATATTAGATCAAGAATTGTAATTATATGCCCCTGTTGAACAGGGGCTGAAAAATTGGGCCTTAGGCACTGGTGCTGGTGCCACAACACTGCAACCCCTCACAGATACTCTAGTTGGAACGCAGGAAAGAGCCCTGCTGCAAAGTATTGCCTCAAAAATTGTAATTACATGCCCCTATTAAACAGGGGCTGAAAAATTAGGCCTTAGGCACTGGTGCTGGTGCCACAACACTGCAACCCCTCACAGATACTCTAGTTGGAACGCAGGAACGAGCCCTGCTGCAAAGTATTGCATCAAAAATTGTAATTACACGCCCCTGTTAAACAGGGGTGGAAAAATTGGGCCTTAGGCACTGGTGGCGGTGCCCAGAACCAAAAATGTTCTTACAAGCTATCAGCGTGATCATTGAGGAGGAAGAGGATAATTACTCAGCATCAGCATAGTCAATCTTTGAAGGGATCTGAGATTTCAAAAAAAATTATTCGGTTACATCAGCATCAGGTGCTTGGTAGCTGGTGGTGATCCAAGACTGATTCATCTTTATGAAGGTCAGTCGATCGACCGAGTCGGTGGACAGACGCACCCTGTGATCGGTTACAAAGCCTCCAGCAGCACTGAATGTGCATTCCGAAAGAACGCTGGATGCAGGACAGGCCAGTAGCTCAATTGCATACTGTGAAAGCTCTGGCCAGTGATCCATCCTCAAGACCCAGTAACCCAGAGGATTTTCAGTGGGAAAGGTGTCCAAGTCAGATCTTGCCCCTAGGTATTCCTGCACCATGTAAAACAGACGCTGGCGATGGTTGCTGGAACCGATCAAACCTTGGGGCTGCGGACTAAAAAATTGTCTGAACGCATCGGTCAGGCGGCCACCTTCTCCACCGCTCCTTCTTTGACTGACCGAAGCCTCAGCAACACGTTTTCCAGAAACAGGAGTTTGTAACCTCCCAGTCTCTTGGAACACATTGCACAGACCTTTCTGCAAGGCCTCCTGAAGATGTTTCATCCTCTGCTCCCTCTGCGACAGCAAGATAATTTCCGCAACCTTACCCTTGTAACGTGGATCAAGGAGGGTTGCCAGCCATTATCGGTCCTTCTCCTTGATACCACGAATATGAGGATCCTTACGCAGGCTTTGCAGGATCAGGGAGGCCATGCAGCGTAGGTTTGCTGAGGCATTCGGTCCGGAGTCCTCTGGGTCACTAAGGATGACATGGTCCGCAGCCACCTCCTCCCAGCCACGTACAAGTCCATGTGTTTCTTGGGACTGATCCCTTAAAGACTGCTGCTGATGCTGAGTGCCAGGCTCCACCTCCATACTGACACAATCCTCCTCCTCTTCCTGTGTGATCAGCGGGCGCGCAGGAACACTGTCTGGATAAAGGGGGCCTTGAGAGCTAAGGAAGTCCTCCTCTTCCTGCCTCTGTTCTGCCTCAAGTGCTCTGTCCATTATTCCACACAACGTGTGCTCCAAAAGGCAGCAGTTGAAGTGCTAGCAATTTTGCCAAGCTAGCATTCAACCGCTGGGCATGTGGATGGCTGGGAGCGAACTTCTTTCGGCGGTGCAGCAGCTGGGGCGGGGAAATTTGCCTGGTACAATCTGACGTCGGTGTACCGAAAGCAGATTCCCCTTAAGTACTTGGCTGTGACACACCTAATTCTACACCTTCATTCCTCTTAGTGCAGGTCTCAGAGAGGACTGAAGGTATAGTGGGGTTGGAGATCTCAGCTGATGAGGAGCAAGGAGAGGTCCTCTTTGTTCTTTGGTGTGGGTCTTTTAGATACGCTTGCCAACGAACTGCATGGCAGGTCAACATATGTCTGGTCAAGCATGTGGTGCCCAAGCGGGAGATGTTTTGGCCATGCGAGATACGCTTGAGACATATGTTGCAAATAGCAGCGGTGCGATCTGATGCACTCATCTCAAAAAAGGCCCACACCAAAGAACTTTTTGAATAACACGCAGAGACTGCAGCGCCCTGCACATGCGGAGCTTTGGGGTGTGATGCAGTCAGTGTGCTGCCCTTAGGCTGGCCCCTGGAGGGCATCCTGCCTCGTTGGTGATGTGCCTCCTCCTCCTCCTCTCTATCAGGCACCCACGTTGAGTCAGTGACCTCATCATCCCCTCCCTCCTCATCACTGGAGCAAACCTGGCAGTATGCTGCAGCAGGGGGAGCATGACTGCCAGATTGCTGTCCTTCTTGGGCACCCCCTCTGTCTGTGCTCACGTTACTGCCTTCATCTAGCTCAGTATCATCATCAGAGCCTTCCAAACGCTGGGCATCCTCCTGGAGCATGTACCCAACACTGTGGTCAAACAGTTCGAGGGACTCCTCAGGAGGACATGGCGGGGCTAGGGAAGGAGTCACTGATGACATTGAGCCGAGGGAAGAGGCCGCTGCTTTGCCAGACAAAGTACCCTGAGCATGGGTGAGAGAGGATGAGGAGGATGAGGACGGCTTGGTCATCCACTCGACCAAGTCTTCCGCATGTTGCGGCTCAACACAGCCAGCTGCCAAAAAAAAGGCCAAGAGTGTCCCATGGCCACGTGCTGATGAGGATGCACTGTCTCCACGACCAGCACTGTTGCCTCTAGACACAGAGCCTGCTTGCCCTCTTTTATTGGCTTGTGACTGTCTGCCTCTCCTTGTTGGCCTTCCAGGCATACTAATGGCCTGTAGCTGCACTAAGCTAGGATATATATATATATATATATATATATATATATATATATATATATATATATATATATATGTGTTGATACTGCAGCTAGCAAAATCAACTGCCTGCCTGTAGTATGAGAACACCACCAACCTTCTACAGGTAGCTTTAGCTGAACACTGTGCAGAGCTCGCCAAAAAATAACTTGTAGCTTATTTAGCTGCCTGCGGTAGTGATAGGATCAGGAAAACACCACCAACCTTCTACAGGTAGCTTTAGGTGAACACTGTGCAGAGCTCACCAAAAAATAACTTGTAGCTTATTTAGCTGCCTGCGGTAGTGATAGGATCAGGAAAACACCACCAACCTTCTACAGGTAGCTTTAGCTGAACACTGTGCAGAGCTCGCACTACACTAACTTGTAGCTTATTTAGCTGCCTGCGGTAGTAATAGGATCAGGAAAACACCACCAACCTTCTACAGGTAGCTTTAGGTGAACACTGTGCAGAGCTCACCAAAAAATAACTTGTAGCTTATTTAGCTGCCTGCGGTAGTGATAGGATCAGGAAAACACCACCAACCTTCTACAGGTAGCTTTAGATGAACACTGTGCAGAGCTCGCACTACACTAACTTGTAGCTTATTTAGCTGCCTGCGGTAGTAATAGGATCAGGAAAACACCACCAACCTTCTACAGGTAGCTTTAGGTGAACACTGTGCAGAGCTTGCACTACACTAACTTGTAGCTTATTTAGCTGCCTGCGGTAGTGATAGGATCAGGAAAACACCACCAACCTTCTACAGGTCGCTTTAGGTGAACACTGTGCAGAGCTCGCACTACACTAACTTGTAGCTTATTTAGCTGCCTGCGGTAGTGATAGGATCAGGAAAACACCACCAACCTTCTACAGGTAGCTTTAGATGAACACTGTGCAGAGCTCCTACTACACTAACTTGTAGCTTATTTGGCTGCCTGCGGTAGTGATAGGATCAGGAAAACACCACCAACCTTCTACAGGTAGCTTTAGGTGAACACTGTGCAGAGCTCGCACTACACTAACTTGTAGCTTATTTAGCTGCCTGCAGTAGTGATAGGATCAGGAAAACACCACCAACCTTCTACAGGTCGCTTTAGGTGAACACTGTGCAGAGCTCACCAAAAAATATCTTGTAGCTTATTTAGCTGCCTGTGGTAGTGATAGGATCAGGAAAACAACACCAACCTTCTACAGGTAGCTTTAGATGAACACTGTGCAGAGCTCGCACTACACTAACTTGTAGCTTATTTAGCTGCCTGCGGTAGTAATAGGATCAGGAAAACACCACCAACCTTCTACAGGTAGCTTTAGGTGAACACTGTGCAGATCTTGCACTACACTAACTTGTAGCTTATTTAGCTCCCTGCAGTAGTGATAGGATCAGGAAAACACCACCAACCTTCTACAGGTAGCTTTAGGTGAACACTGTGCAGAGCTCGCACTTCACTAACTTGTAGCTTATTTAGCTGCCTGCAGTAGTGATAGGATCAGGAAAACACCACCAACCTTCTACAGGTAGCTTTAGGTGAACACTGTGCAGAGCTCGCACTACACTAACTTGTAGCTTATTTAGCTGCCTGCGGTAGTGATAGGATCAGAAAAACACCACCAACCTTCTACAGGTGGCTTTAGGTGAACACTGTGCAGAGCTCGCCAAAAATTAACTTGTAGCTTATTTAGCGGCCTGCGGTAGTGATAGGATCAGGAAAACACCACCAACCTTCTACAGGTAGCTTTGGCTGAACACTGTGCGGAGCTCGCAAAAAAATAACTTGTAGGTTTAGCTGAACACTGTGAGGAGGACGCACTACACTAACTTGTAGCTTTAGCTGAACACTGTGCAGAGGTCGCACTACACTAACTTGTAGTTTTAGCTGAACACTGTGAGGAGGACGCACTACACTAACTTGTAGCTTTAGCTGAACACTGTGCAGAGGTCACACTACACTAACTTGTAGTTTTCGCTGAACACTGTGAGGCGGACACACTACACCAACTAGTAGCTTTAGCTGAACACTGTGAGGAGGACGCACTACCCTAACTTGTAGCTTTAGCTGAACACTGTGCAGAGGTCATACTAAACTAACTTGTAGCTTTAGCTGAACACTGTGAGGAGGATGCACTACACTAACTTGTAGCTTTAGCTGAACACTGTGCAGAGGTCTCACTACACTAACTTGTAGTTTTAGCTGAACACTGTGAGGAGGACGCACTACACTAACTTGTAGCTTTAGCTGAACACTGTGCAGAGGTCGCTCTACACTAACTTGTAGTTTTAGCTGAACATTGTGAGCAGGACGCACTGCACTAACTTGTAGCTTTAGCTGAACACCGTGCAGAGGTCTCACTACACTAACTTGTAGCTTTAGCTGAACACTGTGCAGAGGTCTCACTACACTAACTTGTAGCTTTAGCTGAACACTGTGCAGAGGTCGCACTACACTAACTTGTAGTTTTAGCTGAACACTGTGAGCAGGACGCACTACACTAACTTGTAGCTTTAGCTGAACACTGTGCACTACACTAACTTGTAGTTTTAGCTGAACACTGTGCAGAGGTCACACTAAACTAACTTGTAGCTTTAACTGAACACTGTGAGGAGGCTGCACTACACTAACTGTAAATAGTCTAGCTGCCTGACTGTGGTACTAATAGGATCAAAAGAACACCAGCAATTTTCTTCAGGTAGCTGTAAATACTGTAACAAGACAAGTCTGCCTGTCAGTAGGAAGATAACAGGAACGGATCTAGCTAAAATGAATACAGTGTATATATATATATATATATATATATATATATATATATATATATATATATATATATATGCAACACCTGGGATGCATATATATACACAATACACTGTAAGTGCAGCTTACTCACTGACTGTCCCGCCTAATCTAGCTAACTCAAATGAAATGACACTGTCTCTCTCGCTCTCTAAGCACGCCGGAACACACTACACAGGGCCACCGTGTAGGCGGCCTTATATAGTGTGGGGCGTGTTCTAAACCCCCTGAGTCATAATTGGCCAAAGCCACCCTGGCTTTGGCCAATTACAACTCTCTCTACTGACGGCGCTGTGATTGGCCAAGCATGCGGATTCATAGTGCATGCTTGGCCAATCATCAGCCAGCAATGCACTGCGATGCGATGTTGTGAATTATGGGCCGTGACGCGCCACACAAATTTGGCGCGAACGGCCCATATCGTTCACAATTCGACGAACGATCGAACAGCCGATATTCGAATCGAACATGGGTTCGATTCGAACACGAAGCTCATCCCTAGTGTACAGTAAGGGATTAGGTTAATAGCAGTGAGTTCACTATCACCAGATTGTGGGATTATAGATTTAAGCTGCTTGCTTCTTCTTTTTTGCCAAAACCGGAAACTTATATAACTCTGGCTATAGACTTGCGAGGTTCTTGCTGTAGACTTACAGGACTCTTGATGTAGACTTGTGGGGCTCTTGCTATAGACTTGCGGGGCTCTTGCTGTAGACTTGCGGGGCTTGCAGAGTGTTTAAAAAGAAAAAGAAAAACTGCGCTGCAGAGCAAAAAAGGTCAAAGGTAAAAGCTGCACACAAAATACACCAATATCTGTGTATACCATGAAAAATAAAAAATAAATAAAGTGCGCTAATTATATGAAAATACACACATAGATGTGAATACATGTGGGTGGTAGTAAAAACCACAATCTACTGAGAGCAAGTAAATGACTCCATGAGTGGTAGAAATATATAAGTGCAAAACATAAAAACTCAAATAAAAAGAAGAAACAAAAAATGTGTACATGTGAAGTACAATGATATTAATAGCGTGAAAATCTGGAAATCAAACAAACTCAGTCCATGGGTTCAAACATAAAAAGTTCATCAGTGAAAAAAAGCTTCCATCCACTATACAGCTCAGCAGCATCTAATCCCCCTATGAGTGGATTGACAAAGGAGAGAGATGTGCAGGATGGTGCAAATCCACTGGCGGTGACTCCAATAAGTGAGAAAGTGATAAAGGTGGACTCTTACCCTCCGTGTTGGACCCCCTCCTTGGCAGGGTCTATCAGGCATGCAGATTTTTGCCCTCTGCAGTTTTACGTTCCAAATTAGCATCTGTAAGACATATTAATTGTCTAGTAATACTGGGCTTCTTCCTCCAGATGGCGCGAGAGATTGGCTCTGCTGGGAGTGGCTGAGGTTTTGTTTAGTTTCAGTCCTATGTGTCACCTTGGCAACATCCATTCACTGAGGAGCACCAGGTAGAGGCTTGGGTTTTCCCTTCCCTGAGAGCGGAGGTGAAAACGAGGCTTGGTGTGCACTGTTATACTATATAGGGGATGGCTTAACACGTAGCCCGTGCCCCTTTGAAGACGTCTACTAATGACGAAACATGTAGGGCGTGGCTACGTTGTAAGCCGTCACGATTGCCCCATGTTATGCACGGGTTATTACGATTCTTATATGCCGGCTTGTTTTTAATTGTATTTTTACCTCATGGAGCGTGCACTCTCCGTTGCGGTCTGTACTTTTATTGAATAAATTCCGAAACTTTTTACACTATTGGAGCTCCGCTCTTTTGCTTTTTCCTTTGCCACACTGGGAGCAAGAGAACTTTCCTTCTCCCCTCTCCAGGCGTTTCACTTGGACCAGCCCGGATCGGAGACAACATTCCTGACAGCTGCTGGGGAGATCTTCTCATTACACAGTCCCTGCAGAGGGCAAAAATCTGCATGCCTGATAGACCCTGCCAAGGAGGGGGTCCAACACGGAGGGTAAGAGTCCACCTTTATCACTTTCTCACTTATTGGAGTCACCGCCAGTGGATTTGCACCATCCTGCACATCTCTCTCCTTTGTCAATCCACTCATAGGGGGATTAGTTGCTGCTGAGCTGTATAGTGGATGGAAGCTTTTTTTCACTGATGAACTTTTTATGTTTGAACCCATGGACTGAGTTTGTTTGATTTTCAGATTTTCACGCTATTAATATCATTGTACTTCACATGTACACATTTTTTGTTTCTTCTTTTTATTTGAGTTTTTATGTTTTGCACTTATATATTTCTACCACTCATGGAGTCATTTACTTGCTCTCAGTAGATTGTGGTTTTTACTACCACCCACATGTATTCACATCTATGTGTGTATTTTCATATAATTAGCGCACTTTATTTATTTTTTATCTTGCAGAGTGTTTGCAAAGAAAGTTGATCTGGAGTCATGCAATGCAGACTTGCTGCAATTGTGCAACAAACTTGCAAAGCCTGGCAAGTCTAGCAATAGCTTAGCAAGTAATTTTCCTTGTCAAAAGAAGTTTATTGAGTATACAATGTTATAAAGATACATAAAGTAAGTTTACAAGGATCTATAAAGTAAGCTCATTGTTTTACAGTAGGGTTTATATAGGTAAATATCATGAAATTTCAAATATTAAACATTGGGTTTACGTAAACCTAAATTAAAGATATATATCATTTCCTTAGTTACTTTTGTAGGTATTTAAATGATTTATACCTACTATACATATTGTTTACAAGTAGAGTGTATATAGGTCAAATAAATTCTGATAATGAGCTTTAATCGTAAGGTGGAGAAAAGGAAAGAAAAAGAAGAAAAAGGGTTGAAAGGTAGAGGTATGGTCCACAAGGTTGTCCCGCTCGTCAGTTTATTATTCTTTTTAGTTCTCTTTGAAGCCTTAGAATGGGTGTCTCTGTAAGTCATTTAATCTGTTACCATGGCAACAGGACAGAGTCATTGAAGTTTGACAGGAACTGTTGTTTTATCCAAGGATGCCAAAGTTTTTCAAATTTTGGAATTTGATTTTGATCGATGGCTACCATCTTAGCATGGGACATTGTATTATTCATTCTGTGAATTGTTTCTGCTAGTACCAATGTAGGAGATTTCCATGCCTTGGCCACTGTTTGTTTTGCAGCCGTTATTAGTTGGATCATAAGTTTGAATTGAGAGAGTGTTAACCATTCCGGTTTTAGATTAAGTAAAGTTAAATATGGATCTGGTTGTATTATTTTTTTAAATATTTTAGATGCAATCACGAAGACTTCCTTCCAGAAGGTTTGGATTACTGGGCACGTCCACCATATGTGTAAATATGTGCCTATTTCTGGGCATCCTCGAAAACAAAGAGCTGAGGTATTAGGTGAATATTTTGCCACTCTAGCAGGTACAAGGTACCAGCGAGTTAGGACTTTATAATTTGTCTCCAGTGCTAAGATGTTGGGTGAAGATGACTTAGATGTGAGCCATATGTTAGACCAGTCCGTGTCTTCTAAAGTTCGTCCCAGGTCCTCCTCCCACCTCTGAACGTAAGAGGGTCTATTAAGATTTGCTACTCCATATAATTGATTATAAAGTGATGAAATTGTACCTTTAGCAAATGAATCTTTTGTACAGATTGATTCAAAAATGGATAATTGGGATAATGGTGTATCCCCCTTTAGGAATGGTGTATAGAAATTTTTGATTTGGAGATATCTAAATATCTCAGAGTTTGGTAGATCATATTTTTCTCTAAGCGATGGGAATGAAAGGAATGATTTAGATGCTATGAAGTCATTTAGTGTCTGAATGCCTGATGTTGTCCAAGCTTTAAAAGAATTTGGATAGATCCATGCCGGATAAAAGGCCGGATTTCTGATAAAAGAAAGGAGAGGATTGTGTGGAGATTGTAACTGATATTTGGTTTTTAGTTTATCCCAGAGAGATAAGAAGTGTTTAGTTATGGGATTATGAATTTTAAAGCGGTCTTTAGGATCAAGCCATAATAAATTTGATATTAATAGAGGGTCATTTTCTGAAGCCTCTATAAATACCCATAATGGGATTTCCTGTTTTGCATGGTATTTGGACAGACTGGCCAAATGTGCTGCTCTGTAGTAGTTAGTAAAATTAGGGTATCCCAGGCCTCCTTTATTTTTGGGAAGATGCAGTGTGTGTATAGGTATACGTGGTTTAGAAGAGCCCCATATAAACGAAGTTGCTCTTTTTTGTACTATTCTCAAAAAATAGGAAGGAATTGGAATAGGGAGGACTCTGAATAGATAAAGCAATTTGGGTAGAATAGTCATTTTGATTGCATTAATCTTCCCTATCCAGGATAAAGGAAGTTGTGACCATTGTTTTATTAGATTTGTGATCTGTCTTAATACAGGAGGATAATTG
Organism: Aquarana catesbeiana; assembly: GCF_042186555.1. NCBI lineage: Eukaryota > Metazoa > Chordata > Amphibia > Anura > Ranidae > Aquarana > Aquarana catesbeiana. The sequence goes on from NC_133332.1 coordinate 96,063,919, forward strand.
GTTGAGAATAAGTCAGAATGAGATGCTGTTAAATGAATTCCAAGATATGGGATTGATTTTTCTGCCCATGTGAATGGGAGTGCAGCCCTAGCCGGGATCAATTCCATGTTTGTAAGTGAAATATTAAGCATTAGGCATTTCTTAGGATTAATCATAAGGCCGGATAGGGCTGCAAATCCATCAAGAGCTGATATTAAGTTAGGACCAGAGACCTGTGGTGATGATAGAAAAAGTAATATATCGTCTGCAAATATACATAATTTGTGTGTAATACCTCCTACTTCAATGCCAGTTATAGTTTGGTTTGTTCTGATGTATTGGGCCATGGGTTTGAGTATAAGGGCAAATAATAAGGGAGATAATGGGCAACCCTGTCGGGTACCTCTTTCGATATTAAAGGCTTCAGATTTGTATCCAGCATATTTTATATAGGCTTTGGGTTTATTATATAATGCTTTGATCCATGTTAAAAAGTGGGGTCCAAAACCCCATTTTTGTAATGAATATTGCATATATTGCCAGGATACTGTGTCAAATGCCCTCTTAATATCGAGAGATAGAAAACATAAAGGGATTTTCCGTTTTTTAGCAATATGTGCCAATAACACTGCCCTGCGTATATTATCGCCTGCCTGTGTATTTGGCATGAAGCCTACTTGATCTCTATGTATTAATTTTCCTATAATGCTATTAAGGCGTTTTGCTATTATTTTTGCTAATAATTTAATATCGAGGTTTAACAGAGAGATAGGCCGATAATTCACACAGGAAGTATCATCAGAAAGGGGTTTTGGGATCATACAAACAATTGCCATTAGTGTTTCTTGCCGAAAAGAATGTCCATCTAGAAGTTTGTTAAAAGTTTCAGTGAGAATGGGAGAGAGTATTTCTGAGAATGTTTTATAGTATAAAGCCGAGTAGCCGTCTGGGCCTGGTCTTTTGTTAAGTTTTAGGTCTTTTATGGCGTTAGCAACTTCATCTATAGTTATAGGCTCATCCAAACTGCTTTTTTGATTCTGAGATAACTCAGGTAAGGTTATTTTTGAGAAGAAGGATTCAGCCTCTGTAGGATTAATTTCATTGTTTGTCTTGTATAAAGTTGCGAGATGTGAGTGAAATTTATGGACTATTTTAACTGGATTACAAGTGTAAACATTTTTTGATAATTTCAAACGTATTGGTTTGAAAGATTTGTTAGTTGAATTTAATGCCCGAGCCAAATATGTACCTGGTTTGTTTGTATTCATGTAGAAATTGTGTTTGGAGCGTTTGAGGGATTTATCAACTGACTCAGTGAGAAATAGATCGTATTCCAATCTAGATTTTTCCAGATGAGATTTTGTACTCTGAGATGGATTATCTTGAAATGATATGTAGGCTGCATTCAAATTGAGTTCTAGTTTTTTTGCTAGATTTTTGCGTTCCCGTTTAAATAGTGCCATTTGTCTTTGTATTGTACCACGCAAGACAGGCTTATGAGCTTCCCACAGTGTTATTGGGGAGATGTCTGTTGTATTATTAATTGATATGTATTCCTTTAAAGCTTGTTCAATGGCCATCTGATGTAGTGGGTGTTTGAGCATTATGTCCGGTAAGTACCACGTTGGGTCATGCGCTTTTGGTATGGCTGAGGCTATAGTAGTGTATACTGCATTATGGTCAGACCACGGAATCGGAATTATATCTGATGCAATAATTTCTGGTATCATTCCTATTGTTAGAAAAATATGATCTATTCTGGTGAAGGTTTGATGAGGGTGCGAGAAATAAGTGAATTTCTTTTTCATTGGGTTACTTTCTCTCCACGAATCTACCAGATTGTATTTGGAAAGAAGTTGAGAAAAAGGTAATCTAGAGGTTATTTTGGATGGTGTAAAAGGTGATTTATCTAGAAATGGGAGGAGGACCTGGTTCGAATCCCCACACATTATCACTGTTCCTATTTTGTGTGTATTAATCACTTGTAATATATGTGAGAGGAATGGTGTAGGTTGTTTGTTAGGAGCGTAGTAGGAAATCACTGTGATTGCTGTATCCATTATATAACCCATGAGTATCAGGTATCTACCTTCTGGGTCTTTAATTTCTGATGATAAGGTGAATGGTGTGGATCGGTGAAATGCAATTAGAGTTCCCCTTTGCTTGGTACAGGCAGAAGCCGTGTAAATTTGTTGATAAAAAGGAGAAATATATTTTGGAGTAGAATCTTTGGTGAAGTGTGTTTCTTGGAGGCATACTATGTGAGCCTTCTTGTTATGGAAAGTACGGAAGGCTTTGGTCCTTTTTTGAGGGACATTTATTCCCTGAACATTCAGGGAAAGTATATTCAGTGGTGCCATGGCAATAGATCAAATAGTTTTGACTTACTTTTTGTTATGCAGAGCTGACTGCGCAGATCAACCTGTGTGGACCGAAGAGATGAATAGATAGAAAAGAAACCAGTGAATTCTGGAGTAAAGAGTAAACAAAAAACATATGAGATTAGATGATACATTGTATAAATAATTTTTTGCAAGTAATCACAATTTACCCGTGAAAGAGAATAAATATCTCTCTCAGGGGAATAAGTGCCTTCGTCACACTCCCACATAATATGGTTGGGAGAATGAGGAGGGCTAATGGGGGTACACGGATCTTCCGCTTACAGGAGAGAAGTGCTATGTCAAAAGACATCAAAATGATGTTTCATTAATTGGAGTGCAGAATATAGTTTTTGTTGAAATTATTTATTCCAGGGTGGTTGTATATGGTTAGTCTTGCCCTAGGCTAAATAATTCAGTTAGAAAGGTACTGTTAATAACTTTGGTATTGATTTTGGGATTTTAACCCTTTTAGAGTAAACAATTACATATTTTATTCATATGTATCTGTTTAGATATGTTAACTCATAAAATTGAGGTTGTATTGCTTCAGATTAGAATAAACAAAAACATAATTCTAGGAACTAGTTAGGTAATAATATATTTGTTTTAAGAAAAGAAAGAAAAAGCTTCCATTACTTCTGGATTATTGAACATATTTGTCCTAAAAAGTAATAAATCTATTGTTATTACCTGATAATATATAACTGAACAAGAATTTCCTTATTTCACTTATATATTCTAAGGCTATATGAATCAGAAGTAATAAGAAATATAACTGGAATGTAACATGATCCCACACAGTGTGTGACTATCAGAATGCAGTTATATTCAGTTATAAATATAGGTTTTTTATAGAGAACCATCTCTTAGTATAATAAATGAAGAGATATCAGGAATTAGGATGTCAGTCCATTGAATCTTCTTGGTCCATGGATGATGTGGCATAACGGCTTCTTTTGTGAGAATGATGATTCCCATTTTGTTCTGAAATTTTCTGGGTGCTGCCTGAAGGTGAAGATGATGCCATTCTTCTGCGTGTGGGAGTGTTGCTGCTTGTGGGTTCTGTCAGATTTAATTTTAAAAGGGTTTGTTGTAGTTCATCTGCTGATCTGCTTCTGTAAATTGTACCTTGGTAGTTAAATCTGACTGAAAAGGGGAAGCCCCATTGATACATAATGTTGTGGCGTTGCAGTTCCATTAGTTGGGGTTTCATGGATCGTCTTTTAGTAATAGTAAGTTGGGATAGGTCAGCAAAAATTTGATAATTGTGTCCTTGAAAATTAAGTTCCTTTTTTTCTCTTGCAGCAATTAGTATTTGTTCTTTCGTTCTGTAATAATGAAATTTTGTGATTATATCACGTGGGGGTCCATCTTTCTTTTTGGCTGTGAGGGCTCTGTGTACTCTGTCCAGTTCTAAACGTTCAATAGGGATATCTGGCTTTAGTTCTTGTAATAGAGCAGTAATAGTAGATTGTAGGTCTGTCACAGTTTCAGGTATTCCCCTTATGCGCAAGTTTGAACGTCTGGCTCTATTTTCGTAATCTTCGAGCTTAGTTTGAAGTATTAAATTCTCTTTTTTTAATTGTTCCAATTCTGTTATATTTTCTTGGGTTGTAATTTCAATTTCATCCATTTTTATTTCTAGGGCTGCGGTGCGGTTTCCCAGCTCTCTTATTTCTTTGGTTAGGCTTTTTGTTATTTGGTCTGAGGTTTGTTTTAAAGCCTTATGAAGCATCTTTTCAAATTGTAATAATATTACTGGGGATACTGAGGAGGCTTGTGGAGAAGTTTGTGAGAGGATTTGTTCTGTATCGGACTCAAATGGAGAGTCTTGCTGTGACATTTTCTGTCTGTGAGAGCGCCCTGATGCTGTATCTTGTGAGGTGCCCAACATCTCGGGCTCATATGGTAAATACACTAAAAGAACTAAAAAACAAAGTCAGACAGTCACACTGCGTATAGTGGTAGGCACAAAGAGAGCTCGTGGATCCCAAATCCAACAGCTGAGCGGCGTGCGCCTCAGCTGCGTTCCACACTCTCTTCCACTTCCGCGTGTGACGTAATCGCGTAGCTCCGCCTTACGCGTTTCATCATCTAACGTCAATGACGAAACGCGTAAGGCGGAGCTACGCGATTACGTCACACGCGGAAGTGGAAGAGAGTGTGGAACGCAGCTGAGGCGCACGCCGCTCAGCTGTTGGATTTGGGATCCACGAGCTCTCTTTGTGACGACCACTATACGCAGTGTGACTGTCTGACTTTGTTTTTTAGTTCTTTTAGTGTATTTACCATATGAGCCCGAGATGTTGGGCAATCAAAAAGATTTTTTAATAAATACATTTTTTTTAAAAACGTAATACACTACGGGAGCCCTGTTTCCTTTCCTATGTGGATGACCATACTACGGATCGTTTGTGTCTGGAGCGGGAGTACCTCACTGGAATCAAGGAGATCATACCAAGGCCTAATACTACATGCCTATTACCCCTGCAGGGGTGCAGGGAGCCGGTGAGTGGGGATCCTTGAGGGGGAGCACCGCAAGTCACTGGATACTAGCTGGTTATCTGCACTAAAGTCACTATTAAGAACACTGTTGGAACACTGCTGGAGTACAATATATTCATCTCTTTGCTGGAACTTTATATACACTTATATATATTTTTTGGGACTGTATTTGATTTATATATATTTTTTGGAAATTGGAGTTTCTTGCTGGGATTATATATATATATATTTTTTCTTATATGTAGACTAGATGCTCACACATGTATGTTTTTTATATATTTATACAATATTTTTTCACTAATCACTCACATGGAGTATTGATTGTCTAGTACACCCCCTATCATAATTAGACGCGTTTATTCGATGGTTGGAGGGTACTAAACATATGCTTGTTGGCTCTATGAGCTCTCACTTTTATGTATTGAATATTAATTGGTTTACTACACAGAATGTAGAGGGGAATTTCATAGATTAGATCCCCTTCACACAACAGGTGGGGACATTATTTATGCACAAAGTTTTTTCTTGCTGTTGAGCGGGTGTCCTTAATCACATATTTAGCACACCTATCACAATAGATACCCCATTAGAGGTAGCGCCACTTACCCCTATCTTAACATTCTACATACCATTAGCCACCCTCTAGTAGGGTTGTTTAAGGGGAGGCTGCACACCTAAGTCCGTGAGCGCGGAAACCCTCCTCTATTCATTGTGGACATATCAAGTTCTGCCACTTGTAAAATGTTGGCGTTTGCATGTTACCTCTAATTCCTTTGAAGGCCATTATAACCTTGGTCCTAGTTTTTCCCAAGGTCCCTATAGATTTAATTTCTATATATTTCTTGTGTGTTTTCAAAAGTTTTTTTCATGTATTTATTGTGTCTTAGTTGTGTTGTATTGCATTTTTGCTGTTTCCAAGGATACCTCAGGTCAGCGGTTTCCAACCAGATCATTTTCTTTGCTCCTCTTTTGAAAAGTGAACAAAATCTGTATTAAGGCTGAACTCCAGGCAAACAGCTAAATAAATAGTTGAAAATACATTTATGAGTGCATATTATCTGCAAAAGGATTTTAATTGTGTTCAGCCAATATTGAAACTTCATAACCCTGCTAGACAGCACGGCCAGGTTAATAACCTCAATTTTCTTTGCACGGTTTAAACAAAACTGTTTTGTCACATGCTTGCCTTTGACATATGTTTGAATAATGAAGGAGCAACAACACATTGGCGAGGGCATCTTCTGTCAGCACCTGTGGTTGACTGCCCCAAGGAACTGGTCCTTCCTTCCCCAGTCTAATGCCCCGTACACACGGTCGGACTTTGTTCGGACATTCCGACAACAAAATCCTCGGATTTTTTCCGACGGATGTTGGCTCAAACTTGTTTTGCCTACACACGGTCGCACAAAGTTGTCGGAATTTCCGATCGACAACCACGCGGTCACGTACACCACGTACGACGAGACTAGAAAAGGCCGGTTCAGAACCAAGCGCGGCACCCTTTGGGCTCCTTTTGCTAATCTCGTGTTAGTAAAAGTTTGGTGAGAGACGATTCGCGCTTTTTCAGACTCGTGGCTTTCAGATCGTTTTCTGCCGTTCAGTTTGTGCTTGTGGGTTTGTATTTGCTCTTCAGTGCGTGCAGTCAGTTCGTATCGGAGTTTTCTGTGCGATCTTGTCCGCTCGTTACTGTTTTTCAAGTCGCTCTTCACAGGCCTTGCTGTTCTTCGGTGCGTTCTGTTACTTCGTTCTGAGCAGCCGACCATTTTCTAGCCATGTTTCGTATGCGTACTCCTCGTACAGTTCGTGCTGTGCGGGGGCTTGGTGTTGGGGTCCTGACCTTGACACAAGTCCAGTCCATGAACAGGGTGGGGAGGAGTTCATGGACCAAGAATTGGTTGCTTCAGCGTGACCAGTTCTGTCATATGCCTTTGCTCCGTGAGATCCGTGAGAATAATCCTGATGATTTCAGGAACTTTCTCAGGATGACGGACCCCGTATTTCACCGTTTGTTGGCTTCGCTGACCCCTTATATTAGCAGGCAGGATACCTGCATGAGGCAAGCCATCACTCCGGAGCAGAGGTTGGTCGCTACCCTGCGGTATTTGGCCACAGGGAGAAGCCTGCAGGACCTCAAGTTCTCGACAGGCATCTCCCCCCAGGCTCTTCTTTGTGGACATTTACTGCTTGTGTTTGTTTGAGCTGACCCTGACAGAAATGTGTGGAGTGCAGAAAATGTCGTGATTGTGTAACCTTATACAAAGCACTGTTGGCTGTTATTTACTAAATGCAAAGACACTTTTCACTACAAGTGCACTTGCAACTGCACTGAAACTGCACTTGTAGTGCAAAGTGGATTTCCCCTTAGGAAATTACCCCCATTTTCTCATAAAACAACAATTACATCACCCCAAAAGTGTTGTAGTGTTGAGACAATAATCCACACATTCTTGATGAACAATCTTTTTAATACCTGCACAATCACATGTGCATTTACCAAAGGTTTTTCTGACAAACCAACATGTTTGTTGTATAACAATTTTTGTGGTGTCATTATCCAAAATCAAAATGTGCATTTTATAGAAAACAGGCCTGTGTAAAACCCACAAGAAAGACACAAATCTTGATCTTACAAAGTTCACATTTGGTAGAACTGGAAGGCAATATCAGACATGAGTATTTAGGAACTGTGTTTGATATTGCGTTCAGATGGGGGGAAATCACCCCTGGAAAAGCCAAATTTGGAAGATGGAAACAAATTTCCCAATGTCAACATGTGCTAGCTGCCATCACGGGGGATCAAGGGATGTGTTTTGGGGGAGAAAGCCCTTCCTCACCGCTACTTTATAATTGAGGAAGGGGTTGCACCCCCAAAACGCGTCCATTGATCTCCCGTGATGGCAGATAGCATATGTTGACACACTGTGTGCATCCTCCAAATTTGGCTTTGGGAAAAATCACAAAAACATTTCGCACATTGTAGCAGACAAAAGAAGAAAGTGATTTGGAGGGGCTTTAAACTCGCCCCAAAACATCAATGATGTTTTTATATTTTGGAATAACATCATTGATGTTTTTCTTGATGATTTCCAATTGTAAATTACACCCCATGATCTCCCCGATCACGATCTGGGCACTTTCTGATGTGAAAGGATCTTCATCCACAACCTCACGATCACCTAAAAAGAGAGGAAACCCAAAATAAATTAGGTCTAAAAAAAATGCCGCCATCCATCTCTTATCTGAGCCTGTGGTTGCAGACACTCACCTGTTGTGGTGACTAGTTTCACCACGTCTTCTTCCTCCTGCTCATCTTGTGTTGGGTGGATTTCCCCTTCTTCCAGAGGGGGGTGGGCTCTGGTCTCCTCGGATGAGGGGTGTCCTCCGAGTCTTTTCTCCCCTATGTAAAACAAAAATGGTATAATTAGCACACAGATATTTAATGTCAGAACTCTAAAGATGAAACATTGCTTGGAAGTGGGGTACAATTGTCTATTTTAGCCGAGTTCCAAGATGTATCTTTTTTAGTGCCCTTTGTCAAGCTGCAATACTTTACCTGTTTGGTACAAGCTTCACAGATGTAGCCCCCCCCTATAGTATACACTGGAGCACCTGTGTGGGCCCCCTAATAAAAATGGTGTTCTTGTGTCCCACACTAGTGCTCCAGTGTTCAGATGTGAAAACAGCTGCTCAGTGTCCTCTCCTTACACACAATCTAGTTTGCATTTCATTCTAGTAACAAACCCATCTACACAACCCAATTCTTTGAAGACAAGTATAGGGCCTCAAAATGGTGGCCAAATGCATATGGGCTAAACAATGGTATTTTATAGTCCGAAAAAAAAATGTGTGATCCGAACGAATAATGTGCCCATGAACATGAAAGTTGCCATTTTAAACTGTACAACAGTTCCTAAAAGCACATGGAGCAGCACGAACGTAATAAACACAAGAACAATAGGAACACAGCACAACTACTTACTTTTTTGCAGCACTCTCCGGATCTTTCTGTACTGCTCATGTTCTTGTAATTTCAGGTCCGACCACCGCTTCCTGAGCTGATCTTTCGATCGTCGTACCCCGAATTTCCGGTGCAGACTCCTGACCACTTTCGCCATGATCTTGGCCTTTCGGACATTGGGGTTGGGGTAAGGCCCATACTTTCCATCATAGTCGGCCTTCTTCAGGATGTCCACCATCTCCAACATTTCCCCAAAGGACATATTTGAGTCCTTCAATCTCCTTCTGGATCGGGACGTTTCAGGCTCCGGCCTTTCCTCCCCCTCCTCCTCGTTGCTGTACTTAGCACTATCCTGCTGTCTATCCGCCATGTGCTCTTCCTCCACTGCGCCGAACGAAAAGGGGCGGGGAATAGAATAGAAAGAACGTCAGGGGCGGGCGGAGTTATACGCATGCGCAGTGTGTATAAATCGTAACGCGCGCGTCTTACGTACGATCTGTGAGCGGAGGAAGGAGCATCGGAGACGCCGATCGTGCTAACGAAGGTAGGATCTAAACTTGGGCCTATACTGCTTCGAAATTGAAGCCTATATTGTAACAAGATTAGGGGAGTTTGGCCTGACATTAGGGTTTGTCTTGTGTTGTGTCTTGCAGAGAAAATGGATGGGTTCAACGACCACAATTTCCTGCCCCTGTTTATTGACAAGTACAGAGAGCTGCCCTGTCTGTGGCAGGTCAGACACCCCCACTATAACCACAAACAGAAGAGGCAGACAGCGCTGGAGAAACTGCTGGAGTTGGTGAAGCCGGTGGTCCCCACAGCAACCATCCCCTATTTGAAAGCTAAAATTGGTGGCCTGAGGAGCACTTATCTTAGGGAGCGCAAGAAGGTCACAGATTCCCAGAGATCCGGAGCTGCAGCAGATGACGTTTATGTCCCCAGGCTGTGGTACTACGAGAGACTGCGATTTCTGTCAGACCACACTGAAGTCAGGGAATCTCTACTCTTCCTTCCACTCTTCCTTCCATACCAGCTGAGGCTTCCGATGTCCAACCTGGGCCTTCCAGCCAGGAAGAAGTGGAGGAGCCCAGCTTGAGTCAGGTATAGCATTCTTCTACAGATTTCTGGTCAATAAATAAATGATGTTTACTAGATGTTATTATTGATCACTAATTGCTGATTGAAAAAAGTGTTTTACATATCAATAGACAGTAGTGGGCACCCAAAATTGGGACAAGAATGCAAAATGCTGGGCTCAGAAGGATAGTCTGTTATATTTGTTAACATTGAATTTGCAGCAGTCAGGAGGTGAAAATTGTGTGTGATTGATGAAAACAATACTAAAACTATGTCCCTTTTTCATACACAGGAAGACCTCAGCCAGGAGGAGGCTGTGGAATGTGGCAGTCAGGAGGAGGCGGGGATTATTAGTGTCAGCCAGGAGGAGGCGGGGATTAGTGGCAGCCAGGAGGAGGCGGGGCTAAGTGTCAGCCAAGAGAAGCCAGGGACCAGTCGCAGCCTGACTGAGTCTCAGGTCCCTCCCCTCCGCCTGCCATATAAAAGGGCCAGGAAGGTCACTCCCAGTCCTGTGCAGGATTCAGCGTACAGGCTGATCCAGGAGGCTTCGGCGTCCCTCAGAGCCTTCCCCAGTCCTGAAGAGGCCTTTGCCTGCATGGCTGCCACCAAATTGCAGGGCATGCAGGAGGGCCAACGCAAGATTTCTGAGGACCTGATTTATAAAGTCCTACATAAGGGGGAGAGTGGGGAACTGACACACAAGACGGATGTCATGGAGAGGAACGATCCTCCTCCTCCTCCTCCTCCTCCTGCTGCCACAACTCCACCACCACAGCCAAAGGCTGGAAGGAAGCGTGGAAGGAAGACCAAAGAGTGATGACCATGGGTTCAGTCTGGTCTGACAGAAGATGCAGTCTCTTGTATGACCACAGCCTGGGGACACAGATGTCATCTGCTGCTTTCCAGATCTCTGGGACTTCTGGACCAGACTGCACTCCCTTAGATATGGACTCCTCAGGCCACCAATTTTGCTTTTAAATAATTGATGTCTGCCCTTGGAGTCCAAGGCTTCGCCCACTTCTGCAGTTTCTCCAGCGTTGCCTCCCTCTTTGTTTATAGTTGTGACCCCTTAATAAAATATTTTTAGGTAAATTCTACTCTCCTGTGTGTGTTTTCATCCAAAAAGGACAGTTTGTTGGTGACGATTCAGGTACATTTCTAAAGTACAATGTGAAATTAACAAGGGACAACAACACCAAACAATCTCCTACAGATTAAATAGAACAACATATCAATGGTGTTGTGGGAACTTGTCACAAAAAACACACAAACATTTTCGTGAGTACAAATCTAAATCACCAAAAAAAAAAAAAAGAAAAAGAGAAACACAAAAAAAGATTCTACATTAAAGTAAAAAAACAAAAAAAAAAAAATATGTTGTCAGATGTGAGAAATCAAAATATATTGAGGGAATCCCGATAAATAGTAACGAAAAAACTTTGTGAGAAGTGTGTGTGAATATGAGCATCAAAACGACTTAATTCTTGTCACATTATAAAGAAGAAGAGAGTGCGCTGTATTAAACCATTTTGAACATTGCAGCGTGACGAAAGTGCTTTATCCATTACGAACGCTAAGTTTACCAGAACGAGCTGTCCCGTGTCGGAATTTCTTCTGAGCATGCGTGGCACTTTGTGCGTCGGAACAGGCCACACACGGTCGGAATTGACGCGATCGGATTTTGTTGTCGGAAAATTTTATCTCCTGCTGTCCAACTTTGTGTGTCGGAAAATCCGATGGAAAATGTCCAATGGCGCCCACACACGGTCGGAATTTCCGACAACACGCTCCGATCGGACATTGTCCATCGGAAAATCCGACCGTGTGTACGGGGCATAAGTGTGCAGAATCAGGTAATCACTAAACACTGGTTTAGTTTAAAATATAGTTACATTTCCCATTACCACCACCACCACCAGGGCTTCAGCCCTCCATACAATACATTGTTTAAACATCAAAGCATACTTTAATTTCTGGTGCCTTTAGTCACTTGAGAAGCACTTTTCTTCCACAGAATGGGCATTCCTTGATGTTGCAAAGAACAACACTCATGATGTGACATGGGATCAGTGTTCTTTGCAGAATTGTACTGTAATCCCAGGTTGCATGATGCAAACTGAAGGGCAGTTCTGCAAAGGGTGAGAACAGTACACAACAAACATTTTTTTTAACAATGGAGGAATTCAAGAAATAGAAAAATGTAGATCTGGCTTAAAGTAGTTCTAAAGCCCAAATATGTTTTACCTTTAATGCAAAAGTTTAGGTATCAGTGTGCCCCCTCCCCCCCCTTACTTACCTAAGCCCTCACTCAAACCAGCGCTGTGCTTCTCTGTAGCTGCTCTCTTCCTCTCGCTCCCTTCTCCCTGCTCTTACAGGCTAGCTAATGATTCTCACTGCTGTCAGTCAAACCCTGTGACTGGGAACAGGGTTCTAGGCCAAGCCATGCTGTCTGTGTCTATAAATACAGGCGGCACAGTTTGGGAGAGAGCCCACAGGTGTGCTACAGTAGGAAGTGGCTTGGCATGGGGGCACATCAAGAAGTAGAAGGAACCAGGATTTCCAGCGGGGAACCCTGAGAAGAGGAGAATCGGGGTCGCTCTGTACAATTCCTGTGCACAGAGTGCGTAAGTTTAAACCTATTTGTTATCTAAAAAAAAAATAGCATTTACAATCATTCGAATGTTCTTATTTTTTTACAAAGACATAACTTACTGTATATTAAGTTGACTTAAGTGACATTTTTTTTATAATACTTGAATTATAGCTTTAGGGTGTATATACTGTATATGAAGTATTGACCACCCCTGCAAACACTGCAGTATAATGAGCACATTATTGTAAGTGCATTAGCCTCACCTGTACTGTTTTCCTCCCTCAGTGTGCCTAAAAGTGAACCTAAACCTACAATTTTTGACACTTGTGTCTCCCTTTTCTTTACAGCCCTTAACTGAAAATGGCCAGTACAGCCCTTCAAATACCTACAGAAGAGGAGTGAGCTTTAACCAGGCTAGTTGCCAGATTACACTGCTCAAAGCCTTCACTCCACTCCCCTTCAACTATTATTAGAGTGATGAAGGGACATGGGATTCTACCTTTTACTTCTGTTTCTACATTTCCATTGCATAGTGGTTGTTCTTAGGTGTGACAAGTGACCCAGGCCAGGCATGAAGCAAGACTATGATGTTTTAATATGTGATCATGTTTATGGTATCCTAAAAGTCCCATGTGTGATTTACAGTATATCACTGTTCTTATTCTTTCCTTTAACAAGCCAAGTTGTGATAGTAAAAAATCTTCCTCTCTGGTTAAACTTATCAGGAAGGACTTTTCTTGTTTCTGCCAACAATTAAATAGTTATATCACTGGCATATGACAATATTTTATTGCATTTAAAAGTCCACTGTCATCTGAAAGAGACTCTTGAGTTTCAGTTTCCTCCTCACTGAATTAAGTATTTTGAACCAGACTTCTTTTAAAGCCCAAAGTTCGACCCACCGAAAAGCCACTTTATTTTTCAGCTCATCATTCATTGATAACAGCTTTTGTGGTTCTTTGTCATCTCATCCGGGGTCACTTCAGCTTAAGACCTAGATCTTTGATGCAGCTTCAGATTTTTTAAAGCTTCATGGCAATTTGAAAGTAAATTCTTCTCAGACTGTTATCATCGGGTAAGAGTCCATTTTTTCTTTTTAGATTGCTTGGACAAGTCAGCTAGCTCATATAACGCATTCATGTTATGGTAGTTTTATCTCATATCATTTAGTTCTTCTTCCAAAGTAGTCTTCTCCATCATATCTGCATATCTGAATACAACAAATTCTGAACCCAAAATGTCTCTTAAACTGGGCTTTCTTTTCCTAAAAACAGTAATATGCTTTGTGATGTGGAAGTAATGCTCAGTGGTGGAGGTCTTTGGATACCCACTGATCTAGCTACTTATAATTAGTGAGTACGATTCCCAGCGGGTGTGGAGATGTGACTCGGTGCACATCTTGTAGCAGGTATGCATTCCTAGATTATCCATTCGAGGGCGAATACTGCTGCACAAAATGTAAGCACGTTGTTTCCCTGGAAGCCCAGGTCCTGAATCTAGGGAGGCAACTGGCAACATTGAGAAGAATCTCCATACTAAAGGAGTGTTGGGAATGTACCCGGCAGGTGACAGCAGGGGCCAGCACAGAGGCAGGTGGGGACAAAGAGGTGCAGGCACCAGAGCAAAGTAGATGGGTGACAGTCAGGAAGGTAAGAGGGGAAAGTGTCAGGGAGGCCGGTCCTGGGCTGGAATATCCCAATAAATACACCCTGTTGCATGATGTTGGAGAAACCAGTCAGGGACCAACATTGCTGGAGCAGAGTGACGCCCCTAGCTGCCAGGGGAAAAACTCCTCCAGTGAGGGTGGGGGTAAAGCCAAGGGTAAGGAAAGATGGTAGTAGGGGACTCAATTAGTAGAAGGACAGAGAGGGCAATCTGTCAAAAAGACCTGAAGTGCTGAACTGTATGTTGTTTACCGGGTTCTCGGGTTCTGCACATCACAGATCTGGTTCACAGATTATTGGGAGGGGCTGGAGAAGATCCAGCTGTCATGGTACACATGGCTACCAATGACAAAGACAGAGGAAGATGGAGTGTCCTAAAAAAAGATTTTAGGGACTTAGGAGCTAAATTGAGGAATAGGACCTCTGAGGGAGTATTCTCAGAAATACTACCAGTACCTCAAGCCACACCAGAGAGGCAGCAGGAGATTAGGGAAATTAACAAGTGGCTCAGGAGCTGGTGTAGAAAGGAGGGGTTTGGGTTCCTGGAGAACTGGGCTGACTTCTCAGTCAGTTACCGGCTCTTTAGTAGGGATGGACTGCACCTAAATGGGCAGGGTGCAGCTCGGCTGGGAGAGAAGATGGCCGAAAAGTTAGAGGGGCTTTTAAACTAGGTGATGGGGGGGGGTCCAGATGTAGAGATAGCCAGTGTGGAACAAGGTACAGAAGGTAGTATTGGAGGAATTAGCAGTAGGGTGACTAGAGTATCTAAAAAGATAAGTAAGTGTCAGAAACCATGAATCTGACTGAGACATAAGTACAGTTAAATCCCACTTGTTTAATAATAATAAAAAAAAGATAAACAGAATAAATGTAGTCAAAACATAGCCAGAGTTCAGGAACCGGAATGGATAGTCAGACAAGCCAAAACGTCAGGGAGCCAGAAAGGAGCGTAGTAGAACAACAAGCAGGATCTGGTGCCAGAAGGAATGTCAGCCAAGCAAGTCTTTAACAGGAACACAGGAGCGTCGCTAGAGATGTAACCAAGGCAAAGGCAGAGATCATCTGGACTGGATGGCTTAAGTAGGCAGGACTGACAAGCAGGATATCATCAACAGTTGAGTAACTGTGGAGAGATAGGAGCTGGCAATTAGTCGACAGCTGTGCAACCAGCTTTGAGAAGGAAGGGCTGAGCCCAGCCCTGACAGTAAGCTGAGAAATCCAAATTGCAGCCTCATAACAACCAACAAGGAGATAGTATGGGACCAGACAAAACTACAAGGCTTGTACACTAATGCTAGAAGTTTGGCTGACAAGATAGGAGAACTGGAGCTGCTGATGTACAAGGATGATTTAGATTTTGTGGGAATTTCAGAGACTTGGTTTAACAGCTCTCATGATTGGCTGGCAACCATTCAGGGGTATTGCTTATATCGCAGAGATAGGGAGAGTAAAAAAGGGGGAGGGGTATGCCTGTATATCAAGAATGATGTGCAAGCGAATGTGAGGGATGACATCATGGAGCAAGGGAGGGGGTGGAATCCTTATGGGATTAATTATCCAGATATAGACTGGGCGGAAGGAACCGCGCATTCGTCTAAGGCTCGTCATTTCCTAAATATCTTGCAGGACAATTTCATGGGTCAGATGGTGAATGCACCAACAAGAAACAATGCGTTGCTAGACGAACTGATTACTAACAATACAGACCTGGTTGCGGATGTGGAAATACGGGGATGCTTAGGAAACAGCGACCACAGGTCAATTAGTTTCAGTATAAATCACAGAATTAGGAAGCACAAGGGTAACACAAAGACATTGAATTTCAAAAGAGTCAACGTCCCTAAACTGCGCTCTTTGCTAGAGATTAAATGGGATAAAATCCTAGGAACAAAGAACACAGAGGAAAAATGGGAGTGCTTTAAGAGCATACTAGATAAAGGTATTGGCAAGTGCATTCCAATGGGTAATACATTTAACAGAGCTAATAAAAATCCTGGGTTGCTAAACTCCAACGTAAAAATGCATATAAAAACAAAGAAAAAGGCCTTCAAAAAATAAAAAGCTGAGGGGTCGTTGTTTGCATCCCCACTTTACAAAGAATGCAATAAGAAATGTAAGGCTGCAATCAGGGCGGCTAAGTGTCTGGGCTGGGCTCAGCCCTCCCTTCTCAGAGCTCAGGTTGCTCAGCTGTCTATTAATTGCCAGAACTCATCATTCCACAGTGACTCACCTGGTGATCATATCCTGCTCGTTAACAAGCCCTGCTGGCTATTTAAGCTGTTTGGATTAGATCTCCTGTTCACCTTGGCCAACATATCTAGAGACTCTCTGCTGTATTCCTGTTGAAGACTTGCCTGACGTCCTTTCTGCTTCCTGATCCTGTCTGCTGTTCTGACTACCCGATTTGGTTACCGAACCCTGGCTATGTTTTGACTACCTTTACTATTTGTATCATTTTTGCCAATATATTAAATGGTGTGATTTTTACTGCATTTTCTGTCTCTGTCTGATTCATGGTTCCTGGTACTAAGTTAGAACACGAAAGGCACATAGCGGAGGAGAGCAAAAAAAAAATCCCAAGAAATTCTTTAACCACTTCCTGCCCACCATATAGCTAAATGACGGCTGGAAAGTGGTTTCATTATCCCGACTGGGCGTCATATGACATTTTGCAGGATAAGCCGCCATTGCGTGCTCAGGGGGGCACGCGGCGATCGGCAGTGTGTTGTGTCAGTCTGACACACTGCATCTCCGATTGAGGTAAAGAGCCTCTGACAGAGGCTCTTTACCACGTGTCCAATCGCAGCTGGTCACAGTGTAAACAGGAAAAGCCACGTATTGGCTTTTCCTCTACTTGCACTGACAGGCACGAGTAAAGGAGAGCTGATCGGCTGCTCTCCTGACAGGGGGGTCTGCACTGATTGATTATCAGTGCAACCCCCAGAGGATGCCCACCCAAGACCACCAGGGATGCCCATCCATGGCCACTAGGGATTCCCACCCATGACCACCAGGCAAGCCCACTAGAGCTCACCAGGGATGGAAATCATTACCCATTAGGGATGCCACTCTGTGCCCATCAGTGATGCCTGCCAGCACCTCTGATCACTGCTACTTATCAGTGCCATCTATCAGTGCCCATCAGTACCCATCAGTGCTGCCTATATGCTCTCTCCAGTGCCACCTATGAGTGCCCATCAGTGCCACCTATGAGTTCCCATCAGTGCCACCTATTGGTGCCCATTAGTACTGCCTATGAGTGCCACCTATCAGTGCCCATAAGTGCTGTATATCAGTGCCACCTATCAGTGCCCATCAGTGTTGCTTATCAGTGTCGCCTATCAGTGCCTATCAGTGCTGCATATAAGTGCCACCTCATCAGTGCCATCTCATCAGTGCCAATCAGTACTGCCCCATCAGTGCCCGTCAGTGCAGCCTCATCAGTGCCCATCAGTGAAGGAGAAAACTTACTTATTTACGAAGTTTTGTAACAGAAACAAACTTTTTTTTTCTTCAAAATGTTCAGTCTTTTTTTATTTGTAGCGCAAAAAAATAAAACCCCAGAGGTGATCAAATACCACCAAAAGAAAGCTCTATTTGTGGGAAAAAAATGATGAAAATCTTGTTTGGGTACAGCGTCGCATGACTGCGCAATTTTCATTCAAAATGTGATAGTGCTGAAAGCTGAAAATTGGTCTGGGCAGGAAGGAGTATAAGTGCCCTGTATTAAAGTGGTTAAGTATATAAATAGTAAGAAAGGGAGGCCAGAACATATTGGCCCCATAAAGGATGATGAAGTGAATCTGGTTACAAAAGACAGAGAGATGGTAAAGGTTTTGAATATATTCTTCTCAGTTTTCAAAAGGGAAACAGGAGGATACAGTAAGCAAGACTGTAATGTTAATTTTCATAGCATGTCACAGGAAGCACTCTCATGGCTAACAGAGGACGGAATTAGAGATAGACTTGAAAAACTTAACATAAATAAGTCACTGGGACCAGATGGCCTGCACCCAAGGGTCCTTAAGGAACTCAGTCAAGTGATAGCCACACCATTGTTGCTAATTTTTATGGACAGTTTACTGACTGGAATGGTACCAGCCAATTGGAGAAAAGCCAATGTGGCACCAATATTTAAAAAAGGCCTGCGATATATCCCTGGGAACTACAGACCAGTTACCCTAATAGTCTGCAAGCTATTGGAGGGAATGTTAGCCTAGTTAGCCTAATAGTCTGCAAGCTATTGGAGGGGATGATAAGGGATTATATCCAAGATTTCAGTAATGAAAATGGTATCATTAGCAGTAATCAGCATGGATTCATGAAGAATTGTTCTGGCCAGACCAATCGATTAACCTTCTATGAAGAAATAAGCTGCCATCTAGATAAAGGAAGGGCTGTAGATGTGGTGTATCTAGATTTTGCAAAGTCGTTTGATTAAATTCCCCACAAGCATTTACTGTACAAACTAAAGTCTGTTGGCATGGACCATAGGGTGAGTACCTGGATTGAAAACTGGCTACAGGGGCAAGTCCAAAGGGTGGTGATAAATAGGGAGTTCTCAAAATGGTCTGGTGCGGAATATGAATATGGGGTCCCCCAGGGTTCTGTCCTGGGACCAATCCCGTTTAATCTATGCATTAACGATTTGGGGATGGGATAAACAGCTCAATCTCTGTATTTGCAGACTATACAAAGTTAAGTAGGGCAATAACTTCTACGCAGGATGTGAAAACCTTACAAGAAGACCTACACAAATTAATAGGGTGAGCAACTACATGGCAAATGAGGTTTAATTTTGAAAAATGTAAAGTAATGCATTTGAGTGCCAAAAATATGAATGCAATTTATTCACCAGGGGGAGAACCTCTGAAAAAAGGGCCTGGGGGTCTGGCTCAGAAATGGCATGCAATGCCAAGCTGTTGAAAGCTAAGCCAACAGAATATTGGCACGCATTAAATAGGGGATTCACTCCAGAGATAAAACGATAATTCTCCCACTATACAAGACTCTGGTCTGGCTGCACCTGGAGGCACCAGTCCTCAGGAGGGATGTACTGGAACTGGAGAGAGTCCAGAGAAGGGCAACAAAGCTAATTAACGGACTGGAGGATGTCAGCTATGAGGAAAGACTACAAGCATTGACCTTATTCTCTGGAGTAGATATGATATCAATGTACAAATACCGTACTGGTGGTGACCCTAGCATAAGGAAAAAACTCTTCAGTGAAAAGGAGTATAAAACGATACGCGGCCATTCACTAAAAGTAGAAGAGAAGCGGTTTAACCTTAAACTGCATAGAGGGTTCTTTAGTGTCAGAGTGGTAAAGATGTGGAATTCTCTTCCACAAGCAGTGGTATCAGCAGGGAGCATTGATAATTTCAAAAAACTATTACAACAACAACATACAGGATTATACAATGTACTATTAACATAAACGCGCACACACACAGGTTGAACTGGATGGACTCTGATCCACTGATAAACTTAAAAGTTACTTATAAAAATGATCACTTAACCATTTTCTACTGCATAAGACCATACATTTCCTAAAGGATATAATGTTTTTTTAAGTGCTACTGGAAAAAAAAATCAACCCTAAAAAAGACAATTAATAGTACAGTGGACTATAACTTCTATCTTTACTTGCAGAGCTTTCTTGCAGCAAAAAAAATCAACATCTGATGCACTTCTGGGTGTCAGATACCTGTGTCCCATGCTTTGCAGTTTGGTTCCATCTCTGGCAACTACACAGACATCTCAAGTCTCCCGCAACTCACGGGAGCCTCCCGCATTTGATGGCGGGCTCACGGACACCCGCAAGTGTGGCACAATCTCCTGGCTGCCAGCCAGGGGAGACAGGGCCGATCCTAGGTAGGTGCTTTGTACCTGGGCGCCTGCATAGGTGGGGGCGCCAAAGTGCCAGATTTCCCCCCTCCCTACTTCTCTGTGTCCGTCCAGAGCAGCAGTGTGTGTGAGCATAGAGCGGTCTGACCCGTACAGCCTGGCAGTGCTCAGGGAAGGGGACGTTCCTCCTCCTGATACGAGGGTTCTCATTTTCAGTTGCTGAGTGCGGGAATGAATTGCTCACACTGGGAGTCTGAGACCCCGCACTGTCTCTACCAACTCCAGTAGGAATTCCTCCCCCTCCCATCTCCATCTCAGGCTGGACTGAGAGACAACAATGTTCTGTGTGCTGTGTGCTGGAGAATGGCATCCCCAGCATCCCTTTACATGTGCTCTAGATGATTCTGAGATGGTTTATGGCATAATAGATTATATAGGATACACAGCCCCTGTCCCTTCCTCAGTAGTCCATGATGTGATGTATAATGAGATGTACTAAGAGCCCTTTCACACTGACAGCGCGGGGGCATCGGCGGTAAAGTGCTGCTAGTTTTAGCGACGCTTTACCGTCGTAGGTACTTTTAACCCCTACTAGCGGCTGAATAAAGGGTTCAATGCACCACTGCCGAGGCACTTTGCAGGCACTCCCCATTGATACACCGCTCCTCAAGCACCTCAAAGTAGCTACTTGCAGGAATTTTTTTTGACGACCTACCAGCGCAGCGCTTCAGTGTGAAAGCATTCAGGCTCTCACACTGAGATTGCAGATGAGGCTTTTTTCAGGCACTATTTTTAACACTAAAATGCCTGAAATATGCCTCCAGTGTGAAAGGAGTCTAAGGGACCATCTCCTGTACAGGCAGTCCCCGAGTTACGAACGGGTTAGGGACTGTAGGTTTGTTCTTAAGTCAAATATGTTTGTAAGTCAGAACAGCATGGGCAGAACGGCAGATATGTCGATTTCCGATGTTCCGTCGAATGTGCCCGCCATCGAAAAGGGTCCATCGAATGTGCCCGCCATTGAAAAGGGTCTGTCGAATGTGCCCGCCGTCGAAAAAGGGTCCGTCGAATGTGCCCGCCATCGAAAAGGTCCCGTCGAATGTGCCCGCTGTCGAAAAGGTTTCGCCGAATGTGCCCGCCATCCTGTTTGTAAGTAGGAGTCGTTCGCAAGTCGGATGTTCGTAACTTGGGGACTTCCTGTACTATGTCTTCAGTCTCTGACCATCTCCTGTACTATGTCTGCAGTCTCTGACCATCTCCTGTACCATGTCTGCAGTCTCTGACCTTCTCCTGTACTATGTCCGCAGTCTCTGATCATCTCCTGTACTATGTCTGTGGTCTCTGATCATCTCCTGATCATCCACTGACGGGGGGGGGGGGTTGTTCGAAATGCCACGTGGCGCAACCTCCCTGAAATGAGTTTGCCACCTCCCTGAAATGAGTTATAGGTAAAGCAGAACTTTACCTATAACAACTTCATAAAAAATAATGTTCTTTAGCAAAGGAACACACATTCCACATTAATAATGATGCTACCAACACAGGGTGTGCTGTAAATTGCCTCCAGCATTGCTCCTGTTTTTTCTTGCTGGAGGCTGCCATTTTGCTGAAGACCAGAGACCCTGAGCGGTAGTAAATCTTTAGGCTGCCAGCAGATCGGCCTCTGGTGGCTCTGATTTTAGGCATAGTGCCAAAAAATAAAGAACAACTGGGCATGTGCAGAGCAGGGTGAGACAGTGTATTGCTGGATTTTAAACAGTATAGGCACTAATTTTTAATGTTTTACATTGCTTTGACTGCAAAAGGGGCTAGCCTGAAGTGATCTAGAAGGATTTATTTTCTGACTAAAGTTCCATTTTAAGCACAGAGCTCTTCCTGAGACATATAAGAAACTGTCTGTTGAATTTATTCTCCACCATCTACCAAATACAATGCTATCAATTTTAGATGTAGTAACCCTTTAAGCAGTCTGTATCCATCCCTGTGGCTTCCTGGGTTTACTCTACAATTGTTTTTCATTAGAAGTATGCTGCAACAATACAGACCCAATTATTATTTCGGTTTAGACAGTGTTGTTGAAAGCAGACTTACCAGCACCTGAGTATAAGAATGACTTCTGCAAGTTGCACAAGTTGCACTGCTTGCTACAGCAAAGCCGCCACTTGAAGATCAGAAATTGTATGACTTCTTGTCATTGATTTCCCAGTTTATATTGCTTTTCTTTCCCTTATACAAAGCCAAGCCTGTTTCAATGGCTGTTTTTCACACTCCAGCCAAGAGATTCTTTTAGACAATTCTTATTTGAAATTCACAGGCTCCTGGTGTCTTTGTAGATGGCTCTTGTGGGTAATGAACAGTCCAGTTCAACTGCAACCTGCTTAGCTATCACAAGCTTCAATACACTATGCAAGGCCCTTGTGAGATTTATATTTAATTTTTGTACATCAGTTCAATTCAGAGCTTTTCCATACACCTGAATTTCCCTGCAGCATTCACTGAGGGAGGTTATCACGTATCATAACTTCTTCAGCAGTTCAGAACTTGGGCAGTAACAGCATCACCTAAACAAAGGGTCTTTTAATTGTCTGGGTTATCTATACTCCCTGTCCCTGCCCTGCTGACAGGCAACTTTCCATGGACAAAACAAAAAACATTGGTACAGTATATGCAGGATGTGTGGGGGCACATAATTAATTTTAAGGGGTAACTAAAGGCTGATGTCCACCCATAATGCTTGTTCTTGTATTCATTAATTCCTTAGTGTACAGCCTGTGGTTCTAAAGATAAACTGGCATCTCATAATACAATTTTTAAGTTCAATAATGTTACAATATATATTCATTCAACAATGTTTTACTGAATAAAAAGCTAATTTGGGGGTCCTAAAATTATGAAAATACAAATAGGGTCCCAGAAGACAATTTG
This sequence comes from Aquarana catesbeiana, assembly GCF_042186555.1. Classification (NCBI taxonomy): domain Eukaryota; kingdom Metazoa; phylum Chordata; class Amphibia; order Anura; family Ranidae; genus Aquarana; species Aquarana catesbeiana. The sequence goes on from NC_133332.1 coordinate 96,086,851, forward strand.
TTGGCAAAAGTGACACAAACAGAAGAAAGTGTGAATGAGTTAGAAGACTTGTAAAGAAAATTACAGAGCTACGCCAATGACGTGAAAAAATAAAAATCATGAAAATTGTTAAACCCAGAGTTGCCGTACAATTGATGTGAATCAACTGTGATATTTAAGTGTACTAAAGAACAGAGCTATGGCTAATTCGAAACACAGTAGGGTCGATTTGCTACAACTGGAGAGTGCAAAAATCAGCTTTGAGGTTTTTTTGTCAAAGCTTAATTGAACAAGCTGAAGTTAGAAGCTGATTGGCTACCATGCACAGCTGCATCAGATTTTTGCACTCTCCAGCCTTAGTAAATGTGTTCTACTCACAAAATAATACATTACTCTATCAATTAATTATGCTAAACATATTGGTCATGTGCAAAAAACTCTTAGATAATCAAAAAAGTTTTATGAATACATATAAAAGTGCACAGTTTAAATTGTCCAAATATGTATTGAAAGTTTTTTCAAAATATTGAACTAATATTCTTATAAAATGTCTTCTATGGACCACCACACCAACAAGAGAATCCACCACCAGCTGAATTAAATGAGCTCATCAGAGGCATATGCTGGTAATGTTAAAAACAGCCAGTAAAGCAATCCTCTCTGGTAGTACTAATCTGCAGTATACGTAATTGTCTACTTCCCATACTCATAAACCCGTCCGTCCATCCATCCAAGTGTTGGGGGAGAAAAGATTTATTATTAAACTATACAATAAAATCACACACATTGTAGTGTATCTCCACTGACATAAGTTAAATTGTATGACCTTTTTAAAACAGGATCAGCTCTGGCCATACTCTCTGGCTGCTAGGAACCGTTGTGCACGGTGACGTCACATCCAAAGGCCCGACCTGCGCGTTTTGTCATTTGACATGCTCCAGGGGCAGTTTTAAGCTGGTGTGATTCAGCTTTGGTATCAAAATAGTGATGCAGATCAAAATGAGGTAGGTGTCAGAAGAATTAGTAGACCAGGCTGTGTGGACTGCTCAGAGATAAAAAAACGCATGAAAAGTGAATAATAATGATATTTATTAAGATAGGTGATAAATAAGAAAATACAAACAGTGCACAACCAACCCAACAAACCCACCAACAACAACAGTATATACAGTAAGGGGCAGTACCAGAATCACAGATGTCAGCCAGGCCAGGGTCATACACAGCAGATCAGCAGAAGGACAAGGGAAGTTCCAGAAACATAAACATTAGCCAGGCCAAGGTCATACACGGGGAGATCAGAAGATGAGGGACTGGGAACCAACAGGACAGGGAGGGGATGGATCGGGCTGAAGGGTAAAGGAAAATGTACAGGAACACAGGAGGGACCGGGTCAGGATAAGCTCAGAACAAGGTCAGATGCAGGCTCAGGATCGGGTAACCGGCGAACAAGGTCAGGGCTCAAGGAGAGAGATACCAAGGCAAGCATGTGAGGGCTTGCCAGGTATTTATAAGGCTGCCAAAAATTTACATCACATAACACCTGATCGCAGAAGGTGCTGTCTGCTCCACACTGCTGAAATACACCCGCTGGTGGACCCTGGTACTATGGCCTAAGGATCCAACAGTGCCACCAGCAGGTGAGTCCTCTTATTACAGTTCCTAGGTGTTGGAAGACACCCGCTGGTGGACACTGGTACTGCGATCCAAGAGACCGACAGCGCCACCAACAGGTGAACCTTTTAATGACAGTACCCCCCCACAAAGGAGCGGCCCTTGGACGCTCCAACTAGATGTAATTGTCCAAAGTTAATGGCCTCACACTGAACAACAGATGAGGGTATGTCAGGCTGGGCATCGGGTACTTCAGTCTGGGCAGCGGATACATCAAACCGGACAGCAGGCACATCAGAGCAGACAGTGGGCACATCAGAGCAGACAGCAGGCTCCGGGTCGTCAAGCTGGGCAGCAGGCTCCGAGTCGTCGAGCTGGGCAGCAGGCTCTGGGTCGTCGAGCTGGGCAGCAGGCTCCGGGTCGTCGAGCTGGGCAGCAGGCTTCGGGTCGTCGAGCTGGGCAGCAGGCTTCGGGTCGTCAAGCTGGGCAGCAAGCTCCGAGTCGTCGGGCTGGGCAGCAGGCTCTGGGTGGTCGAGCTGGGCAGCAGGCTCCGGGTGGTCGAGCTGGGCAGCAGGCTCTGAAACATTAGGCCACACAGCGAGCACCGTAAGGGCAGGCTGGATCACAGGCATCGGCTCAGCAAGCTGGGTTGCGGGCCCTGGCCCAGTGGGCTGGGTAATGGGCCCCGGCTCAGCAAGCTGGACACCAGGCACTGGTCCGTCAAGCCGAATAACGGGTACTGGCTTAACAGGTCGAGTGACGGACTCCGGTTTAGCAGACTGGGTAAAGGGCACCGGTTCAGCAGACTGGGAAACGGGCACCGGTTCAACAGACTGGGTAACGGGCACCGGTTCAACAGGCTGAGACACAGGCACCGAAACTTCAGGCTGAGACACGGGCATCGAAACTTCAGGCTGAGACACGGGCACCGAAACTTCAGGCTGAGATACCAATATCAAGACATCAGGCTGGGAGGCAGGCAATGAGACACCAGGCTGGAAGGCAGGCAACGAGACATCAGGCTGGAAGGCAGGTACCAGGATATCAGACTGAGAAGCGGGCACATCAGACTGGGAAGCGGAGACATCAAGCTGGAAGGCAGGCACCGAGACATCAGGCTGGAAGGCGGGCACATCAGACCGAAAAGCGGGCACATCAGGCTGAAAAGCGGGCACATCAGATTGGAAAGCGGGCACATCAGACTGGAAAGCGGGCACATCAGACTGGAAAGCGGGCACTGAGACATCAGACCGGGCAGCAGGTACTGGAACTTCAGACTGGGCAGCAGACACAGGCACTGGTACATCAGGCAGAACAGCAGGTGCTGGCACAACAGACTGAACAACAGGTACATCGGACTGAACAGTAGTCACTGGAGCATCAGACTGGAACATGGACACTGGGATGTCAGGCTGAGCAGCAGATACGGGGACCTCAAACTTGGCAGCGGGCACAGGCATTGGCACAACAGGCTGAGTAGCAGACACTGGCACATCAGGCTGGGCAGCAGACAGGAACACATCAGGCTGGGCAGCGGACAGGAACACATCAGTCTGGGCAGCGGACAGGAACACATTAGGCTGGGCAGCAGACAGTGGCACATCAGACCAGAAAGCGGGCACATCAGGCTGGAAAGCGGGCACATCGGACTGGAAAGCGGGCACCGAGACATCAGACTGGGCAGCAGGTACTGAAACTTCAGACTGGGCAGCAGACACAGGCGCTGGCACATCAGGCAGAACAGCAGGTGCTGGCACAACAGGCTGAACAACAGGTACATCGGACTGGACAGTAGTCACTGGAACGTCAGACTGGAACATGGACACTGGGATGTCAGGCTGAGCAGAAGGCACTGGGACCTCAAACTGGGCAGCGGGCACAGGCATTGGCACAACAGGCTGAGTAGCAGACACTGGCACATCAGGCTGGGCAGCAGACAGGAACACATCAGGCTGGGAAGCAGGCACATCAGACTGGAACACTGGCAGCGAAACTTCAGGCTGGAACAAGGACACAAGGTCATTAGACCAGTCGGCAGGTACTGAAACATCGGACTGGGTAGCAGGCCCTGGGGCGTCAGACTGGGTAGCAGGTACTGGGTTGGCAGATTTAGGTGGGTCATCAGGTTCAACTGGCATGAACGCAGGCTGGAATAGATTGGTTGGTGTGGAGGCAGGTTGGTTTACTGGCAAGATTGTGTGGGTTGGGAAAAACTTTTGTTTCTTCTTTGGTTTAGCCACTGCAGCTTTGTTGGTAACTGAAGGGCTGTAAGAAAAAGACGTAACTGGGCAAAAGGAAGACCAGGGAACAGTTGCTGGAGGAGGGTTTTGTGGGATTAGTACAGGTGGAAGAGAAGAGGCAGGTGGATTGAAGGCAGGATAGGTGCAGTGAGTAGAGACCGGGTAATAGTACTTGGTGGGAAGCTGTGTATACTGGGCTGTAGCTGAGGTTGCTATGGGCGACTGGGAGAAAGATTCTTGGGAAGGCAGGTGACTAATGGCAGGGCTGGATTGTTGTAGCTTAGCTAAATGCAGGAGATCTGACCATGCTTGTAGCAAAGGTTGAACAAAAGCTGGTTCACATACAGCCTGTCTAATCAGAGATTGTACTGAACAAATGCAATCGGATAACACCTGCTGGGAACAAGAGGAATAATGTTCATCAAAAAAAGCCGGATCATCCTCTAACAACCATACCAGGGATTCAACCTGGTCACAATTGAAGGGAGGAGAGAAATGATCCTTCCTTCGGGAAAGCATGACAAGGCTGGCTTTGCACATAACTGGATCAAAGGTTAAACATCCTCAAATAACATATGACCCTGATCTACTAGAGAATGAGCTGATCGGATCATTTCCAGCAGTTGGTCACTGGTCCAATCTTTAAGAGTCTGGCGGCAATATTCACCATCCTCTGCCGCCAGCAGAGAATAATAGACAGTTTCATTAAAGTCCATCTTTTGCACGCTCACCGAACCAGGATGATTTCTCAGTGCAGCCACGTCTGGTCAGGGATAGCCTTGGTATACTGTCAGAAGAATTAGTAGACCAGACTGTGTGGACTGCACAGAGATAACCAAAAACGCATGAAAAGTGAATAATAATGATATTTATTAAGATAGGTGATAAATAAGAAAACACAAACAGTGCACAATAAACCCACCAACAACAACAGTATATACAGTAAGGGACAGTACCAGAATCACAGATGTCAGCCAGGCCAGGGTCATACACAGCAGATCAGCAGAAGGACAAGGGAAGTTCCAGAAACATAAACATTAGCCAGGCCAAGGTCATACACGGGGAGATCAGAAGATGAGGGACTGGGAACCAACAGGACAGGGAGGGGATGGATCGGGCTGAAGGGTAAAGGAAAGGGTACAGGAACACAGGTGGGACCGGGTCAGGATAAGCTTGGAACAAGGTCAGATGCAGGCTCAGGATCGGGTAACAGGCGAACAAGGTCAGGGCTCAAAGAGAGAGAGATACCAAGGCAAGCATGTGAGGGCTTGCCGGGTATTTATAAGGCTGCCAATAATTGACCTCACGTAACACCTGAGCGCAGAAGGTGCTGTCTGCTCCACACTACTGGAATACACCCGCTGGTGGACACCGGTACTACCACCCAAGGATCCAACAGTGCCACCAGCAGGTGAGTCCTCTTATTACAGGTCATAGGTGTTGGAAGACACCCGCTGGTGGACACTGGTACTGCGATCCAAGAGACAGCACCGCCAACGGGTGAACCTTTTCATGACAGTAGGAAAGTAGGAAGTAAGAAAAAGTGGAAGTAAAAGTCAGTCAAGAAGATCACGGGAACAGAGGTCCTAAGCATTTATGTACCAACCCTTGGCTGGTAAGATGGCTTTCCTGAGTACTTTTTAAGTCAGTTATCGAGACAATAGTGTGTACAGAGGCAGCAAAACTGTTAGAATCAAAAGGTGAGATATCTGACTTCACCCTTCATTGGGTAGTCAGGACATTGGGGTTTCATAATCTTTTGAATATCTAAAGGTGAACCACGGGGAAAGTCTTGTGAAATTTTTCAACCCTTTCAGAGGACTGGGCTAAAGTCTTTTCCATCATACATATTTTGGAGACCCCTCTCAACCAATCCGGTATGGACGGGGCCCGGGTAGTTTTCCAGCGGGTCGGGCTCAAAGCTTTAGCAGCATTTAGTAGGTGTCTGGCCAGTGATTTCTTGTATTGTTTAAGTGGGACGTTGGAAATGTGGAGTAAACAACATGCAGCATTAAGTGTAAGGCTGGTTTCTGTAATTTGTCGGATTATTTCCCTGACCTTGTTCCAGAAAACAGTCAGTACCAGATAGTGCCATCATATATGTAAGAAGGTGCCCACACCCCCCTGCACTTCCACAATGCCTGTGGGCACCATCCTTTAAGCTTTGCTGGGGGATGTACCAGTTTGTTAAGAGTTTGTATGCTGTTTCCTGCGTTTTGGTGCTGATAGAGCACTTGTGGGCAAGGCCAAGGTTACATGCATTTCTCCATTGTTATCCATAATGTCTATTTGCAGAGCCCCTGACCAGTTCCTCCTGAATCTATCCTCAGACACAGCGTTGGAGTTTTTCAACCAGGAGTAGGTGACTGACGTCACCCGCTCAAATTGTTCACTACTGGCACATGTCTGCTCTATTTCGGTCAAAGATCTGGAGAATTCTCCTTTACGTGCTTTGCCATTGACAAAACTGCAAATTTGGAAGTAGGACCACAGAGGTAGATGTGTGAGTCCATTGTCACTTTTTAAGACAGATGATCTGGCCTTTGTGAAAGCAGTTTCCTGTTGTAAGTGACTTGCCGGGGTCCAAGGGTTGAAACGCTTGGTTCCCTACTCTGGGGATAAAGTCAGGGTTGTCCTTCAAGGGTGTAAGGGGACTGAGTGAAGAGGTTAAATTAAACTTCTTTGCTACAGCATTAAAGGCATTTGGGGTTTTCCCTGTCAGCGGGCATTGTTTTGTGCATTGGCTATTCCAGGGGATCCAAGGAGAAAAATGCAGAGGAATGGGGCTTAAGCCTGCTTCCAGGGCAACCCAATTCTTAGAATTACCATGACAATGCCAATCGACCACCCTTGTTAGATGAGAGGCAAGGCAATAATTTTTGAAGTCAGGTAGGCCCTGGTCAACAGTGAGAATTCAATTCTGGATTTTTTTATGCCCCCAGAGAAACCTCAAGAGAATGGATTGTACAGCCCTGAAAAAACTCTGGGGGATTCTAACAGGTAATGTGCATAGAAGTGCTCGCCCAAACCAGGAGAAATATCCGTGCCAGGTTTGTAAGTTCTTCTCTATCCCCTGAAGTTGTGGAAAGTTCTGTTCGTAAATGGAGGGCAACCTTTGAGTCAACCAGACTTCTAAGTATTTGAGGGCCTTGGACTCCCACCGAAAGGGGCAATTTTCTTTAGTCTTGTTTAAGTCGTGCTCCATCAGGGTGACGTTCATGGCCTCCGATTTTGAGAAATTTATTTTGAGATTAGGCATAAAACCATAATGTGTGAATGCCTCAATTAAATTTGGTATAGTGGTATACGGTTTGGTTAGGAAAAATAAAAGATGATCCGCATAGGTGGCAATCTTGAACTCTCTGCCTGATACTGTAAAGCCAGTGATTGCTGCGTCCATATTGACTGATCTGAAGAACGGTTCCAGTGATAGAATGAACAATTGCGGTGAAAGAGGACACCCCAGTCTGGTGCCATTTGTTATCCAAACCTTGTCCTATAAGGAACCGTTTATCTTTAATCTGGCTGAGGAGTTTTGATAGAGAGCAGAAATCCAGGCCATCATTTGAGGACCAAGACCAATATGGCTGCACGTGGCTAACATAAAATCCAACAAAACTCTATCAAAGGCCTTCTCCGCATCCGTGGACAGGAGAAGGCCTCTATGTTCTGCGAGCGGGCAGCATGTGTCAGGAAAAGGGCTTTGATTGTTTTATCTTTAGCCTCTCTACCAGGCATGAAGCCAACTTGTTGCGGACCTATTAGTTCAGGGAGGAGCGGTCTCAATCCGTTGGCCATGACCTTCGCCAGCAGCTTGAGGTCCAAATTTATCAGGGAAATAGGTCTATAAATGGAGCATTCAGTGGGGTCCTTGTTGGGTTTAGGTATAACAGTTATGGGGGGGAGTGGCCTGGACATGGTCAGGTGAAGACACGTTCTGATAGAGCTCCGGGGCTCGTAGGTCTGCTCAGATAATGCTTACTGACTAGCGGCTGACTTTGCGGTATGAACACAGGCAACAGATACCAGACTGGTTCCCCAAAAGAGAGAGTACATCCCGTATTGTCCAGGGGGACATTCAGCAGTACTTAATTATACCTCCACGTATCCCCCCTGGAGTTGTACCAGAGACGCTGCAAGGTCTGAGCGGTGGTGTGAGCAAACTTACGGCGTCCTCTGGCTTGCCTCTTGAAACAGATCCTGTGATGGAGGGCTCGGCGTCTCCCCTCATAAACCTGCCAGAAACTGCATACTGTATGCAGCCCAGTGATGGGGGAAGCTTGGAGGGAGACATTCAAGGCATCCGAGCGTTGTTAAGCACATTACCTACCTGCCGGGATATCGAGGCTCTGATCCTGAGATTAAAAGAGACACACCGCCAAGACATCCAAGCGGTAAGCTCTGAAATCAACATACTGACAGAGAGAACAAGAAGGGGGAGGAAACGGTATCCTTAGTGGAACAACGGGTGGGGACATTGGAAAAGGCATTGGCCACCCAGACAGCCATGACGGCTGACCTCCAGCTCCATACTGAGGAACTTGAAGACAGAAGCCGCAGAAACAATCTGCGGCTTCGGGGTCTGCTGGAGACACGGGGAACTAAGGATCTTCAGGCAACAGTTACTGCTGTTATCCAGATAATCTTGAAATCCTATGAGAAGGTAGTTGATCTAGACCGAGTTCATAGAGCTGCGGGTCCTAGACCAAAAGATTCAGAGAAACCTAGAGACGTTGTCTGTCGTGTCCACCGTTACCAAGAGAAGGAGATGATACTCAGAGCAGCTTGGGAAGCAGGGGACATTGATTTCAAAGGGTCTGCTATCAAGGTTTTACCAGACTTATTATTATTTATTATTATTATACAGGATTTATATAGCGCCGACAGTTTACGCAGCGCTTTACAACATTAGGGCAGACAGTACAAGTACAATACAATTCAATACAGGAGGAATCAGAGGGCCCTGCTCGTTAGAGCTTACAATCTAGGAGGGAGGGTCAAGTTATACAAAAGGGTAATAGCTGTGGGGGATGAGCTAATGTAGAAAATAGTGCAGTTGTTAGATGGAGGCAGGATAGGCTTCTCTGAAGAGGAAAGTTTTCAGGGATCGCCTCGACTTATGCCGAGCGACCCTCCAGCGTAGAGCCTGCCTACGTCCTATTTTGGATTTAGCAAAAGAACGGGGGTGTACTTACAGATGGGGATATCCGCTGGCAGTGAGGTTCCGTAGAGATTCAATATCCTTCTCCGTTTATACACCAGAAGACCTCCCAGGATTATTTTCTTTCCTAGATGTGGCCCCTATCCAGATTTCCAACTGGCTTGCATATATCCCTCATACGGGGGGGCGTTTGGGCCCTGTAACGAGCCCCTTTGCTCGCTCAGTTCCACTCTCCCGACACTCCTCTGCAGCTATAAATCAGATTGCAACGTCTGATGGTTCGGTCATCCAATGCTCCGGGATTAGAACTTCAGCTATGTGCCGTTCTAACCCAGTTGTGATAGCTCAGAACAAACACCAGGCAGGCTGCATGTAAGTTCAAACAGGAATCTATCTTTATTGACAAAATACAGGCTTTTATACACTCAAAGTGTAGGTGCAGACCTCCTGCTCATATTACTCTAACAATACAGCTGTAACCTAATTACCCTAATTAACATGAGCTAATTAACGAATCTCTTTAGACAGACTAGATGACTCAGACATGACCGTTAGGCCAGACTGGCCGTCTTGTAGTTCAGAAAATCCAATCAACATTATCACAATCAACATAGATTCTTCTTCACACAATAGCAGAGTTAATTAACACAAATAACAATGGGGATCTAATGACTCTTAGATCCCATAGTAGACTTATTTACAATACACATTTTTAGCAGACAATAGACAGACAGGTGGTGGAATTTACATCAGCATCTCCTAACAGTATCTGTCCCAGCATTATGAATCAGCCACTATTCCAATATGGCCAATCCAGGGTCCCCAGACATACAGCTCACAAAGAGCACCATTCCCCCAAATGCAAGGGCCCCCGATCGATCGGCAAGAGGCTAGCATACAGTCCCCTCCGAAAGTCTCTTTCCCGGCTAGGTCTGTCACATTTCTCCCCTTTTGGCAGGAGACTAACACAGGAGGAGACCCCAGACGAGTTGACTCCGAAGTTAGTCAGTAGTTCCAGTCCTCTAATGCCTGTACCCACACAGTACCCCAAACAAATTGTTCCAAACAAAGCATTACTCACCCAGCCAACCTCTGCCTCTCTCAGAGAATGTATCTGCCCCTGGGGAGAGGCCTGGACTGGCCCTTCTCCCTGGAGTCCTTTCTGCCGCTGGAGAGAAGACAGGGTGTCTGGGCTCACTCCGTCATGCTGTTGGGGATCTGGGCTGACTGCCCAGCATCCCTGGGGTATACAGGTGGAGACTGAAGTCCCATCCACCTTCACAGGACATCCATTCTTTGTTAGTTGAGGGCAAAGTCCAGCAGTACTCGGCTCTGTTGCCAGCCCTTCTGCTGGAAACCCCACACCATCTGCTCCGGCTAACTGTTGAGGAGGGACGACGAACACCTCCTCTCCCTTCTCCCCCTGTATCCTGATCTGCTGCTGGGACGTGACCACTCCTTCTCACCCTGAGCCTCCGGAACCGCCGAAGGTGTAGGGCAGAGATCTTGGACCCTCTGTCCGGTTGCCAGCGCTTCAGCTGGGGAAGTTCCTTGTGACTTCACAGATACTTCTGTTGGTGCTGGGCAGAGCATAGTGAAGTTTGGCCCTAATAACAGCTCCTCTTCTGCTGGAGGCTCACCAGGTTGTTCTTCCTCAGCAGAAAAGTCTATCAAATCCCCTGTCTCTGCAACTGGTGTCTGGGGATAACGGTTCGCCATCTCCTGTCCCTGGAACCCAGAAGATGCTATCAGTGCTGGGCAGAGGTTAGGAGAGCTCTGCCCTGTTGTCAGCACTTCAGGTTTGGAGACGGCAATCTTCAGATTTTCCACTGCCAATTCTCTGGCATTCTGCTGGACAGGCACATTCCTCCATCCAAGATCATCCAAAGCAGAAACAAGTTCATCAAGGTCAGTCAGCACTTGCTGCATCTGCCATAAGACCTCTGCCTCCATAGCTGCGGGTGCAGGTTGGCAAAGCACACCGTTACTCTGCCACATTGTCAACTCTTCAGCCAGGATTTCAGAGTTGTCAACTGGTATTTCCTGATAGTCCCAGGCAAAGGGAGCACCACACTGCTGCTGAGCAGAGTCTAACAGCTGTTTGTAGGCGATCTCCAACTCCCATTCCTGAACGGCCAGAAACTCCAAATCTTCCAGTGCACTTCTGAGACATTCAGTCTCCGCTCTCTGTGCTCCATTATTTCCTTCAAACGCCACTCCCGATCACTTCCAAAGTCAGGGTCCCTGGACAGCCTCCAGTATAACAATCCCAGGCCATCGTAGTCAAAGCCTTCCGTGGGGCTGTCATCCGCTGTCCATGGGCACACTTGGGCTACATACCACTGGAGGGCTCTGTAGCTCTCGTCCAACCGCATTTCTGCCCGGATCAGCCTGCTTAACTCGGCTGTCCACTCCTGGTTCGGCTGTTCCCCCAAAAACAGCATTCGCACTTCATACTGCGACCAGTACCTCACATGGACGGAGGGGAGAACGTTTCCCTGGTGTCGCTGCTCACAGGCTAGCGCTTCCTTCCAGAGCTCACAGCGGACAGAATCAAACCATCCTAGCAGGACCTGCTCTGATACTGGTCCTCTGTGCTGTATCTCCTCTCGCAACCTCCTTCTGAATTCCTCATCCATGGTGGCTGGTATTTCTCCTCTCCTGCTATCCTGCTACCTTGGATCCAGGTGATGGTTTGGATGTGTTCACGGCAAGGAAGCACGATCCCACCATTCCCTCCACGGCTCTCAAGTAAGTCTTTCAGCGTGGCTCTCCTGCAGGCTGGTTTGGAGTGTCCCAGTAACTGGAGAGCAAATCCTACGGCTGCCAACCAATGTAACAAGCCCCTTTGCTCACTCGGTTCCGCTCTCCCGACACTCCTCTGCAGCTATAAATCAGATTGCAACGTCTGATGGTTCGGTCATCCAATGCTCCGGGATTAGAACTTCAGCTATGTGCCGTTCTAACCCAGTTGTGATAGCTCAGAACAAACACCAGGCAGGCTGCATGTAAGTTCAAACAGGAATCTATCTTTATTGACAAAATACAGGCTTTTATACACTCAAAGTGTAGGTGCAGACCTCCTGCTCATATTACTCTAACAATACAGCTGTAACCTAATTACCCTAATTAACATGAGCTAATTAACTAATCCCTTTAGACAGACTAGAGGACTCAGACATGACCGTTAGGCCAGACTGGCCATCTTGTAGTTTAGAAAATCCAATCAACATTATCACAATTAACATAGACTCTTCTTCACACAATAGCAGAGTTTTTTTTTTGTTTACATAATCTTTATTATTCTTTTCCATATTATACAAATTTTTTTAAAAACAAGCATACCAATTTTTGAATATATCTGCTATATATACATTTATAAACACATATTACTATAGCAGAGAAGGTATACTCTAATTATTTTCCTCCCATGTGTTTCCCCCTCCCTCCTCCCCCCCATCCCCCCTTCCCTCCCCCCTCCCCAACCATGCCTCACTATTTCTTACTTAATTTAGCTGCCATAAGGCTGCTTCTCTTATTATTCCCTCACATTGGGTATCCCAATTCTTCTAGCCAAGGGTTCCAAAGTCTTTTAAATTCTTTCAGGTTCTTTCTCTTCGTGTATACTACTTTTTCCTTCCACATTGTTTCTATTACCGTTTTAATCCATTCATCCTTCGTAGGGGGGGTGCTTGCCTGCCATCTTAAAGCTATTAACTTCCTTGCTTGGAATAGGCATCTTCTTACTATTTTGATTTTAAAATTTCCTCTTCTTATATTTCCCTCTACTCCCAAGATGCATAGTTTTGGCTCTATTTTAAGTTCTAAAGAGAGGATCTTATTTAACGTTTCCACCACTTCATGCCAATAGCGAAATAGCTTCGGGCATTTCCAAATCATGTGCATTAGATCCCCCGATTCCTGACATCTAGGGCATTTGTCATCTTTCCTCCCCCCAAACCTGAATAACCTTTTAGGAGTGTAGTATGTCCTATGTAATAGCATTAATTGTGAGACTTTCTGAGCTGGTGAGATTGAAACCTGGTGACCTCCCGCCAATATCTCTTTCCATTGTTCATCCGAGATTACTCCCAGATCTTCTTCCCATTTAGTTCTACATTTCAGTTTTCCTGGAGTCTCTATAATACTTTTACATATATCTGGGTACATTTCGGCTATGGGCCCCCCGTGTCCACCCGGCATGTCTAATTTTTGAAATATGTTAGCCCTATTCCAAACTGGCCCTTGTCCTCCAAACTGTCTGCTCAAAGCATGTTTAATTTGTTGGTAACTAAAATATGAATGGTCTGGGATACCAAATTCCTCCTTAAGTGATCCAAATGTTTTTAAGGTATTTTGATTATACAACTGGGCTAATTTATTTATCCCTCTCATTTCCCATGATTTTATTTTCCCTATTTCTTTTAATTCCTCTAAGTTCTTATTGTTCCACAATGGGGTGCATTTCATCAGACCTCCCATTCCCTTCATAGCTTTAATGGTGTTCCATACTTTTTTCATCAATTTAATCGTTGGGGATTTGTGCAAAAAGGAGTTCGCCTCAAGTACTTCCGTCACTGTCCCATGGGGTGCTCCCATAATCATCAGTTCTCTCCTATTATGGCCGTTAGGACCGGAGCCTCTCCCCAGGTGCTGCATCTGTGCTGCCAAAAAATAGCCCCGTGGGTGAGGCACCGCTAATCCCCCTTCTTGCGATGACAGTTGTAGGGTTTGTAGTCCTATCCTAGAAGGTCTCCCTTTCCAGATGAGATCTCTCAATAGTGTATCTATTTTTTTAAACCAGTTTCGGCTTATCCATATTGGGGAGTTATGCATAACGTACAATAGCTGGGGAAGCCACAACATTTTAATCAGGTTGCACCTCCCCGCCACTGACAAAGGCAAACCTCTCCAAATGTCAATCTTGCTTTTAAATTTCCTCAACAGAGGGGTCAAGTTATTATCTAAATATTCCCCTGGATCTTTTGTTAACTTTATACCTAAGTATTTTGTTGACTCTACTATTTCCATATGTATATTACTTACTGGGACGTTCTCTCCCACAGGATCTATTGGTAGCAACACCGATTTCTCCTGGTTTATGGATAAGCCCGATACTCTTCCAAATACTGAGAGTATTTCCAACACCTGGTTAAGGGATCCCTCCAGGTCACCTAAAAATATGAGAACGTCGTCCGCATACAATGCGATCCGCTCTTCCCCCTCTGCTCTCTGGAATCCTTTTATTATCCTATTCTGCCTTATTAATATGGCTAGTGGCTCCATTGCCAGAGCAAATATTAGAGGGGACAAGGGGCAACCTTGCCTTGAACCTCTTTCTAGTTGGAACTCGGATGAATAGTCTCCGTTAATTCTTACTTTTGCTTTGGGATCATTATAAAGTATTTTTACCCAGTTAATAAAGGAGGGGCCAAACCCAAACTCCCTTAGTACCCGCCAGATGTACTCCCATTCTACGCTATCAAACGCTTTTACCACGTCAAGCAGCATAACTGCTCTCGAGCCCATATTATCTGTGGGTATCTGAAGATTCAAAAAAACCCTCCTGATGTTCATACTTGTTGCTCTATTTGGGATAAACCCTGTTTGATCTTGATGAACTACTTTGTGAATGATCTTTCTTAACCTCCCTGCCAGGACCTTTGCTAGTATCTTAACATCAGAGCAGAGTAGGGATATGGGTCTATAAGATCCTGGTTCCAATGGGTCCTTCCCCTCCTTATGCAATACGATAATTATAGCTTCAGTCATTGATGATGGCAATTTCCCCCTCTCCTTCGCCCAGTTAAAAACTTTAAGGAGTTCCGGAAGCAGTATTTCCCCGTAGCTTTTATATATTTCTGTTGGTAGCCCATCTGGTCCCGGGGACTTATTATTGGCCATTTCTGCTACTGCCATTTTAATTTCTTCCAGTGTGATCGGTCGCTCTAGTTCCTCTTTATCTACCTCCTCAATTACTGGTATACTTATCTTATTAAAAAAGGAGTCCATTTCCTCTCCCTCCCTGATCCCTCGGGATTTATATAAGTCCGAATAGTATTCTTTAAAGGTATCTATAATTATCTCTCTCCGGGATGATATTTCACCTCTCTTAGTTCTAATTACTGAGACCGTGGAGGGGGGGGAACTATTTTTAACAATACTGGCCAGCATCCTCCCTACTTTTTCTCCTTCCCCATATATAATTTGTCTCTGGAACAGTCTTTTATTTTCTACCTTCCTGAGTATTGCGTCTTTATAACTTTGTTGTTTTTTCTCCCACACTTTTTTTTTATCAGGTAAGGGTTCTTTCACATACTCCTTCTCTGCCTCCATTAACTCTCTCCTAGTCTTATCCTCCCAGTCCCGTGAAGCTTTTTTAATTTTGGACACTTTCTGAATCAGTAGACCCCTCAAATATGCCTTTAACGTATCCCACATCACCCCTTTTGTGACAGTATCCGAGTTGAACCTTATGAATTCGTCCAATTCAGATACCTTCCCTTCCGAATCCTCCATAATTTCCAGCCAGGCCGGGTTTAATTTCCATACTCTACCTTCTTTTTTATTTCCTGGGCTTACTTCAACTTTCATTAAAGAGTGGTCTGACACCCCTCTAGGATGATACTCTATATTTTGTATTACTTGCCCTGCTAGTTCATTACCCAGTGCTATGTCTATCCTTGATAAGGTAGAGTAGGAACTCGAGTAACATGAGTACTGTAATGTTCCTGGGTTCCGTAATCTCCAAATGTCGGATAGTCCCGCTTCTTGTAGATATTGACACATCCGGTTTTCTTCTGCTCCCTGGAGGAAATCTGTCTATTTTTTTATCCAAAACTACATTCAAGTCCCCAACCACTATAACTGGCAGGCCCGGTTTATCCATTATGAATTCCAATAGGTCATACAATATCTCCATTCTAAAGGGGGGGGGAATGTATATATTAGCTAGTACCCATTCTTGACCCTCTATTGTACAATGCATGAAAATATATCGCCCTTCTTCATCTAATACGCACTGTCTGCAAGAGAATACCACCTCCCCGTCAATTAGTACCGAGACCCCTCTCGAGTATGAGGTATGCACAGAATGAAACTGGTATTTATACCTCCTATTCCTCATATATCCTTTGGTGTCTTTTGTTAGGTGCGTCTCCTGCAGACAGGCTATTCTTACTTTGTATGTATCCAAGCTATCAAATATCGCTGCTCTTTTAACAGGGTTTCCCAAATCTCTAACGTTCCACGATCCAATATTCAGCATCATCACTTAACCAGATTTTTTACTGTATATAGTCCTTACTAGAGAGGGGATTTTAAGTTTTACCAGTCTTACCAAAAAGAGTACAATAGGGAACAATAAAACATTATATCCCATTAATTTGTGCAACGTATTTACCCTTTGTGTTTTAGTGCTCAAACCCTTCCTATCACTATCAATGAAACAACTAAAAATTGCTCTAACTCCACCTTTAACTAAACATTTTAAACTCATATCTCAGTTCCTTGACCTATACTTCTCCTAACTATACTGTGCCTGGTGTACCGTCCTGTGAACAAATGTAATAAATAGTGTACAAAGCATTTCCTTACGTTCTTATGCGTTATATACTCCCTTATTTTGTGTTCCCCCCCCCACCCATCCCCCCTCCCTTCCCACCAAAAACCCTCCCCCCCTCCCCCCCACTCCATTCTAGGTTACCATTAGAGGCTTTTTTAGTGATCGTCCCATACCCTCCCTATTATTCCAAATCCAACTCTACACACACCCCTGTCTTCCTTACTCTCACCCTCCACCCTTCCCACCCTTCCTCCCTTCGCGTACAAACTTATTTTCTGGTTCAATCTAACCATGTGTATTCCCCGCCTCACTCCCCTCCCCCCATGGTGGTTCCAATTTTATTATATATATCTTTATATTTACGTGTATATATTTATTCCCCTGCTCTATACTCTTTCTGCCCTACTCCCTTTTTATTTCAATGGTAACTGGTCCTTCTTTTCCTCCAACCATGACAGTGCCTTCTCGGGGGAGTCAAAAATCTGACTTCCTCCAAGTGCATTCACACGTAGTTTGGCAGGATAAAGAAGCGCATATGTTACATCATACCCTTGGAGGCTACGTTTAATTTTTAAAAATTCCGCTCTACGTTTTTGCAGTCCCGGGGAGAAATCAGGGTATATTGAGATTCTCGCTCCATTGTAGAATATGTTCCCTTTTTCTCTAGCCCTGCGTAAAAGGTTTATTTTATCCCTATGATTTAGAAATTTCAGCAGTAGGGCTCTTGGGGGATTTCCTTGTTGTGGGGGCCTAAACGGGACTCTATGCGCTCTTTCAATAGAGAACTGCTGCGAGAATGTCTCTCTTCCGTAGATTTCAATCAGCCACTTTTCAAAAAAGCCTATTGGATCTGCACCTTCACTCTTCTCTGGCAGGCCCACTACCCTCACATTGTCTCTGCGCAGTCTATTTTCCATCTCGTCCATTTTTTCCGTGAGCCTATTTAACTGTTCTTCCTGGGTCTTGACTCTTTGTTTTATAGGATATAGCTCATCCTCTATAAGGCTTATTCTCCCTTCTATTTCTGTCACTCTCTCCGCTGTTTTTTTTAAATCATGGCGTACTAGGGAAATTTCTTCTTTAATGTCTTGCATCTGTCCTGACATTTCACCCAAGGATTGTTTACAAGCATTAACTGCCAGGAGGATGTCTTTCAGGGATGGCTCCCCCTCTGGAGCTTGACTCTGGGTATTAGCTGTTTCCATCGTTTTCCCTACTCCTCCTGCTCCTTTAACTGGTGGGTTCTTTGCTATATTTCCGCTGACAAATGCAATTGAGCCCCCCTGGCTCTTTCTGTCTGCTGTTATCTTGCTCTGTGCTAGCTGCCCCCCTTTCGTTGGAGTATGGTCGGTTACGTTAATCATTTTTTCCAGTTTAGCTGTTGCTGCAACTGCCGCCGCTGTTACTCCTGCCACTGTAGACGATATCCCTTTGTCTTTAGCCGACCACAAGGACTGGACCCCCATACTCTCCTGGCTGGCGTGTTCATCTCCTTTTCTCCTTGTGGACATAATGACTTCCCCGTTTTCCTCTCTTAGCTTTATTTATTTTCCTAGGCAATATAACAGTTATGGATATAATGGGCAATTGGCATTACTCGGGGGAGAAAAAAAAAAAAATTATATAAGGGGGATTTTTTCCTTTTCTTTCCTCTTCTTTATTAGAGAAGTAGCTCTCAGCAAATCATTAGTGGGGGACACCTTTCTCCCACCTCAATAGAAAAAGTCACCACTGGCAACCCTGTTCACCCCAGGAAAAGTCCAAGCAACACTTATGGATCCCCTTCTGTTAAATGATGGTTGTATATGCAACCTTAGGCAGCCTTAAGTAGCCCTCTCTCTCCACTGTGTAATAACCAAGTCAGTTCAATTTCAAATACAATGTCCGCTCACTCACCCAGGCTCCGTGGCTTGTTTAGGCACCGCAGCTTCGGGGGGGCTCGGACACCACCACTTCTCAATCTGGTATTGCAACTTCTTCTCTCAGTGGCTTCCGTTGCTGACACTCCCGGGGCTATCGAGAGAGCACTCCTCCCTCCTCACTCGAACTAGCTCTCACTCCCGCCCGTACTCCCGCGAGAGCGCGCCACCACCTGACTTCCTTTTGGGATCTCTCTGGTCCTCCGAGGACTCCCGAGGGCTTCCGAGAGCAGAGGGGGATGCAGCGCACCGCTCTCACCAAGATGTTACCTCAGGGTGCGGACAGCAGCCAGGCACGGGGGTTCGGGGGCAGCAATCAAGCACGGGGGTCCGCGGAAACAGGTACCGGGCTCAGCACACACCACTGGATAGGCAGTGTCGGCTTGATCCTTGCTCTTTATTGTGCAGTCAGGGACGGGACAGGTTCTCACCCATATTGTGGGAGTGAGGCGGACACACACATTCACATTCTCTCCTCACCAGCTCACTCCATCATCCGTTTCCGGTCCCGCCTCCCCCTCCCGCTCCGGAAGGTTTCCACAATAGCACAGTTAATTAACACAAATAACAATGGGGATCTAATGACTCTTAGATCCCATAGTAGACTTATTTACAATACACATTTTTAGCAGACAATAGACAGACAGGTGTTGGAATTTACATCAACATCTCCTAACAGTATCTGTCCCAGCATTATGAATCAGCCACTATTTCAATATGGCCAATCCAGGGTCCCCAGACATACAGCTCACAAAGAGCACCATTCCCCCAAATGCAAGGGCCCCCGATCGATCGGCAAGAGGCTAGCATACAGTCCCCTCCAAAAGTCTCTTTCCCGGCTAGGTCTGTCACAGGCCCCTTGAATAGACAGGGACTGCGAAGTGACTTTCAACGATGCCAACAATTGCCTCGAAGGGGATCCCAAAATCCTATGGGGGATCAGTAATAAACATTGGATATATTAAGGGAGGGGGGTAGAGGAGATAGAAATAGAGGTGATGCGGACTATGGGGGAAGGCTAAAGGGAATTAATTGAATGTAAGTTTATGAATAATACGATAATACCAATATTTTACATAGGGAGATATTATCTAATAGGACTTTTTTTTGTTTTGTTTTGTTTTTTGTTTTACGTTACTTAATATTAATACAATATAAGAATAGCTACTCTTTACAGATATTGGTCTTTGCCAACGCCTCACCCCCAGGTTTTATGGCTTAGGGGGGGGAGAGGGAGAGGAAAGGGGGGAGGAGGGGAACATAAAGCAAGTGGAAAGGAAGGCAAATGTCTTTTGGGGGTTCCCCTTTTTTTTTTTTTTTTTTTTTTGGGGGGGGGGTTGTTTTTTTTTTTTCTTACTCACTGAGATTTGTTGGGATGAAGTATGTAACACTTGATTGATAATTAATATATCACAAAAAGGGCACATTGATCGCCCTGAACTTTACTTATTTTTTCCTTTCTAAACTTGGTTATGAATATTGTATTTAAGACACTATTGGGATTGAGTGGTTTGTCTTTTTTTTTTTTTGTGGATGGTTAAAGCACGAGAAGGCATATATCACGTTAATAACACTATTTAGTTTTGGTTGCCGTATCTGCAATCCATATGGGTTGTGTGTGTGTGTGTGTGTGTGTGTGGGGGGGGGGGGGGGTTGTGGAGGGAAGAATTTTCTTTTTTTTTTCTCTTTTCTCTCTCTCCTTCTTTCCTCTTTTCCTTCTCTCCCTCTGACACTTATGATTTTCACAATACTATATTGACATAATAATATGTTTTTTTTTTTGTTCAAACCACTATTTTACTGTCACCCTCATTTGCAATATCATACTATATATTTTCTTACTTTCCTTCTTAGGACAGTACTATATTAAGTGAAGTGTTTAGGATATAAGTATTTTTTCTTTATTTTTTATTTTTTCTTCCCCAGGGTCTCCAATCCCTTGATACATAAACTATTAAGATTGTACCAATATAGGTAAAGATAAAGGTAGAGGGAAGTGGAAAGTAAGGACTTTCTTTTTCCTCTACTGGTCCCTCTTCTCATTTTTTGTTTTTTTTATACACTTAGATTATAAAGTGTTTTTTTTTTTTTGACTTATGCTTTTACGATTGGTAAAGAATTAAGCTATAAATAGAATAGGCAGTAAAGTCAGCTGACGGTTCTAATTTGGAATTTAGATAGCCGCCCCCCTCCCTCCCATCTCTCATTTGGGTTTCTTGTTTCTTTTGTCTGTTTTTTCTGGTTAGTCCCGGTCCCTAAAATGTTTGACGATTAAGAGGAGCAGACAGCCCCGGAGTTCTACATTCGACTATCTCTGTCCACAACCCCAAATAGGGTGACGCTCAGATACCGGTTTTAAACGGTGAGCGTATTTTTAGCAATATATTGCTATTTTTTCCTTTTGTTTTTTTTTTTTTGTTAGAGTCATTCTATGGAGACTTTAAAAATAATATTGTTGAATACTAAGGGTTTAAACACGCCGGAAAAAAGGCGGATACTCTTACATGATTTAGGGTGTTATGGATCAGACTTGTCATTTATACAGGAGACACATTTTAGAAATAATAAAGAACCTATTCTAAAAAGTCGGGCATTCCCGTCGGTCTATAGAAAATAAAAAGAAGAATAGCTGCGCTAAAGATTTATACAGGTTATAGTGATAAATCAATATAGAACAAATAAGTGAAATTCAAAAATTAAAATAATAATGGTATGATAACCCAAAAAATAAGTGAATATAAAAATATCAATAAAAATAATGATAATGTAAATATAATTGCAAAACACAATCTAGTAAATGTTGTGACAATACAATATAATCTTCCATCTCCATTGAGTGCTGATCACCATAAGGAACGTGTGCTTACCAGAGGCAAGCAAATAACAGCTTGCGGCTATAACCCAGCCGAGGCCTTTAATGTGGGGATCATGGATGGATCACTCAAAACATCAACCAGGACTCCGTATAGCCGACACCCGCTAGGATGTATGGAAGTGGGTACCAAGTGTTGGCCGGGAAAACAAAAAGGAAGCTTCCATAGTGTATTACCGTTGTAAAATGTATTAATAAAAAAGTAAAGATTACACTTACAGACAAAAGTGGATAAAAAGCATGTAAAGCTGGCAGGCTTGCGAGCGCCCGTCCGCTCGGAAGGTCTACCGCGATGATGTCAGCACGTCCTGTCCGTCCGACGTACGTTTCGTCATAAATTGACATCATCTGGGGCACGGGCGACGCACTGATGCATCACGTTATATACACAATGATGTTTAGCCAAGCCTCGATCTGAGTTGAGGATAGAAACGCAAACAAATAAGGCATGGCGAACGGATAACATCTAGTCCCCCATGATGGATGTGGGCAAGATATTGGCAAGGATGAATGATTGTGTTATATGAACAAAGAGTACAATACTAAAAAGTGTGCATAATGAAAGTGCCATAAATTAATATGTGAAGCACAGCCGAGAGCAATAATATAAATAAACCAAGGGGTATAAATAGTAAAAGTTTATCTTAAAAATAGGAAACGCATCACCCATAATTAAACTGGGAATCCGAGGGGGTGTAAATTGCATCAAAAAATGCCTCATGGGCTATAGAGACATGTCAAAGGTGGCAAAGGAAACAGGAAAAATAGGAGAAACCTAAATGGTAGATATCCCGCTGGTCTACCACGCCACAAACCAAAATGCAAAATCGAAGGGGGTATCTATCCTCCTTTCAAGTAGGATACCATGGTGTTTTACAGACATGGTTAGTGACCCTGGAGGACACTTTTTGTTTGTGAAGGGCAAAGTAGGAGACGTTGGTATTACATTGGCAACATTGTAAAGTGCTTAAACAACTGACTGATTTCACAGAGGGTCAGCTGATCATTGGGGGAGATTTAAATGTCCCACTGAACCCAACAGAGGATACTTGCTCTGGACTGTCTCCTGTACCGCACGTAACCGCATAGCTCAAACTTTACATAAAGGTCAACTGATTAATATATGGTGCTTACGCCATCCTACAGAAAAAGATTATATTTTCTTTTCATCTCCTCATAAATCTTATTCTCGCATAGACTATTTTTTTGTCCCACATGCTCAACTTCACTCAGTACGTGAGGCCAATATAGGCTCCAATACCTGGTCAGACCACACACCTATTTTTATGACGTATGATTTACAGGATACTCGGAATATGAGATCAACTCAGTGGAGATTGAACGAAAGCCTTTTACAGGACAAAGATGTCCTGGAAGATGCAATCAAAGAACTAGATTTTTATTTTTCTATTAATGATACCCCAGATTGCGATCCCGGAATTGTGTGGGAGGCACACAAAGCAGTTATTAGAGGGGTATTAATTAAACATGGGGCCAGGATTAAACGAAAACGTGCGGAACAATTAAAACTATTGTTGGAAGAACTAGCTACATTAGAGACCTTTCATAAACGGACTTTATCCTTGTCGTTGGAGTGAGATCTCCATGTCAAGAGAACACAAATTTCAGATCTTCTTTTTTATAGGGCCAAAGCGGCATTACAGATTTTCAGGAAATTTTCGTATGAGTCAGGTGACAAATGTGGAAGTTTTTTAGCTAGAACATTACGAGAGCACAAACAGATGAATTATATACCACATCTGATCTCACCTAATAAGTCTAGTGTCACCACACGACATAGTTAAGGAATTTCAAGACTATTATAAGTCACTGTACAATCTGCAGAATAAGCCCCCTTCTAAAGCTCAAATAGACCTGTATCTTTCACGGTCATTAATGCCCCAGTTATCAGAGGCAGATAGGGATAATCTTGATAAACCTATAACAATGGAAGAACTTTAAATTGAGGAAGGCTCAGGGCCCTGACGGTTTGACGGCCCAATATTATGAGACCCTTTTCCCCTCACTAGCTCCATATATGCTCTAACTCTTTAATGCCCTGGGATCATCAGCAACATTCACAAAGGATACAATGCTAGCTCATATCACGGTAATCCCGAAAGAGGGAAAAGACCCGGCTTCTTGTGGAAGCTATCGTCCGATCTCCTTACTTAATGTAGATCTTAAACTCTTTACAAAAATCTTCGCAAATAGGATTCAACAGTATATCCCGAACTTGATACATCTGGACCAAGTGGGATTTGTCCCTACACGTGAAGCAAGAGATAATACAACGAAAGTCCTTAATCTCTTGCATGTAGTGAATAAATCTCAGACACAATCTGTGTTTATAAATACAGATGCGGAGAAGGCCTTCGACAGGGTAAACTGGAATTTTATGTTAACAGTTTTATGGTATGGAGGCTTTGGGAATAAAATGTTGCAGTGGATCGCTTCTATTTATTCCTGTCCGGCGGCTTGAGTACGGGCTAACGGAGTGCTATCAGAAGCCTTCCAGATCTCAAATGGGACATGCCAGGGATGTCCCCTTTCACCACATCTCTTTGCCCTGTCGTTGGAACCATTTCTCTGCACTATACGATTAAATTAAGATATTATAGGAGTACAGATAGGAGAGGCTCAATATAAGATCTCGGCCTATGCAGACGACATGATGTTTTCTTTGACAAATCCCTTGATTACGATTCCTAATTTAATGAAGGAGTTTGAAAAGTATAGTTCACTCTCTAACCTTTGTATTAACTTTACTAAATCAGAGGCTATGGGGGTTAATTGCCCTCAAACCTCAATTGAACAACTTAAGCAAAACTTTAAATTTAAGTGGATGGATAAAGCACTTACATACTTGGGCACGCTGTTGGCACCTAATATTGCTAAGAATTTTGGGCTAAATTTCCCTCCACTGTTTCAAAGAGTGAAGATCCTATTGGATAAATGGAATTCAGGTCTGCATTCATGGCTAGGGTGATGTAACATTGTTAAGATGAGTATCCTCCCTAAATTTCTCTACCTCCTACAGGCATTACCAATACAAATTCCATCTAATTACTTTAAACAATGTCAGAAATTAATTTTTTATTTTATATGGGCATATAAGCAGCCCCGGCTACGGCGTAGTTAATTAACACTTCCTAAAAGACAGGGGGGATTAGCGGTGCCAGATATACGCAAATATTATCAGGCTGTACATCTTAGTCGGGTTGTTGATTGGAACATATAGTTACATAGTTACATAGTTACATAGTAGGTGAGGTTGAAAAAAGACACACGTCCATCAAGTCCAACCTATGTGTGTGATTATGTGTCAGTATTACCTTACATATCCCTGTATGTTGCGGTCATTCAGGTGATTATCTAATAGTTTCTTGAAGCTATCAATGCTCCCCGCTGAGACCACCGCCTGTGGAAGGGAATTCCACATCCTTACCGCTCTTACAGTAAAGAACCCTCTACGTAGTTTAAGGTTAAACCTCTTTTCTTCTAATTGTAATGAGTGGCCCGAGTCTTATTAAACTCTTGTAATGGAAATTTGTAAGTTCTGTATATAATTGTATTGTATTTTGTATGTATTGCACACTGCCCTCACTGTGCAACAGCACTAATAATGTTTTCAGTAAATGTTTACATTCTTTCGAGTCCTGATTAGAATAAGCCTGCCTATGTAACGCCCCTTGTTACGATAAACCTACAATTGTAATATTAATGTGATACCTACGTAATCATGTGCATAAAAACCTTCAATTGCGTCATAATAAAGCAGAACAGTAATTTGGAAAGATGCTGAGCGTATCTTTTGTGTCTGTTCCCTACTGCAGTAGTTATTATTAATTTGGAACCACTAATCAATATTAGGATAGGAGTTGCCTATCATCAATTTAACCGAGTCAGCATGGCGAGCTTTGCCTTAGGAGGGGTTTCCAGGTGACCCTGAGTATCCGAAATGAGGAGCTTGAGACGATCCGGGAATTTCTGATAATCAGCCAGCTGAGGTAAGCCTTTTGCTTACATTTGAGTTATCAGACTTCCTTGATCGGTAAGGCATTTTCGGGACAAAGGGTACCTATTTTACTCCCCTTAATCGAACTGTATTGATTGGTGGTTATATGTTATGTTGTCCCTGTCTATTGTCCATTGGAGTGTTATAGATAAGAAAGGGAAGAATAGTGCTGTTCACAGGTATATGTAGTACATCTGCTAGATAAAGTAGTTTAGAGGCAAGAGGGTATAGGCACAAGTAGAGAAGAGAGAAGACTGGCCAGTCATTATGGGCATTGAATTAAGTAAGGGAATGAAGGGTAAGAGACCCTCAAAAATGCCCAGCGCAAGAGGAGCGCTACATATGAACCAAAGGTGCGGTTCCGCCTATACTGAGCCCCTAGATTAATGGTTAGAGTGGACAGGGATCCACATTGGGTAACTGGGTTACCAAAGTCCACAGGGACTAAGAATCATGCAGAGTAAACAGCTAGAGAAACAGCTATCTATGTGAGCAGGATGGATCAAGGTTGACATTAACACTAGACAGAAAGGGACATTTTCATGTTAAGTTGTGGGATGAATTTGGAGTCAGGCACTATAACTATTAGAGTCAGAAACAGAGAAATTAGAGTTAAAACAGAATACTTTATATGTTGTCAGAGAGGGAAGATGGGATGAGCACTCTGGCTGCCCATCTGATCATAGAAGCTAGATATAAAAGATATCTGAACAAAATAAAGAAAGTAGAATTTAGACAGGAAAATATTAATGAGAGTTAAAAGAAAGTGAGAGAATGATATGCATGTGTTGTGCACAAATGGGAAAAATGTAAGCGATTTTAGAGAGATATTGGTGTATGTGTGTGCGAATGCTGGGACCTTTAGTTCTATTGCTTGTGTGTGTAATGTACGCAGATGTGACCCCCTCCTTTGCGCTCTCATGAAAGAAATGTGGCTGGGATGAGAGGTTAGTGATAAGCTGGAAGGACACCATGCCAATTCCAGTTTTTTAGACAAAACATGTGCCGGGTTAACGAATCTAATGGTAAACAATGTGATCACAATTATTTTGAATCTGTTTTCCAAACATGGTGAAATGAAGGTTACATTTAACCGTGTATTACACAAATTGAATATCTTTTGAGAGTGGAAACAGTGCATTAAAAAAAAGGGAAATTAAGTAAAATTAAGTAATGAGTATTAATTTCTAATATGAGTTTAACAATTTTATTATTATAGATATATTGAAACTGGTTTAGACAACCTTTGGTTGGAGATGAAATTCAGGTTAATGGGGAAATTTGTAATGAATGAGATTAGTTTAGAATAAGATAACAATTTTGTAATTTTACATTAATACAATAAGCCCTTATTGAGAGAAAAAAAAGATTAAGATGAGGTTGTTATTTTGAATAAAGCTGCCATAATATTTAACAAAGCCAAGATGGATGGAATACATAAGAAGTTCTTCTACAAAAATGAAATTTTAAGGTTTTTGATAATAACTTGATGTGCGGTCCATGATGTAAGAGTAATATTAAATAAAATTTAAATATAACAGACCCATCACATCAAGTCCACACACCCTGTTAGGATAGATGCCGCCTGCAGCCAGTTGTTTTATAGTTTTTGATGCTTTCTGGTCCATCATACAGATTGGTCCTTTTGTTTTTATTTATTTTTATTTTTGAAATCCAAAGCAGAATATGTGGATTGTGAAATGATGTGCCCCTTTTTCTTGTAAGTACTGTGGTATAAGCAGAAGAATATTTTGGATTTATGGGCATCTCTCCATGACCGCAGGGTATTGTTATCATTTATTATAATATTGCCAGGAAGAAGTTGTCTTTTGAAACATGAAACTGGAGTTCTTACACAAACAGCGTGATAGAAAACAAGCCATTGTAATATATTTATGCAAGCTGGACCCAGTAATGAAGGGTTCACCCCGATATATCAGAGCTGCAGTTTTTATGCAAAGGTGCTATTAGACAAAGTTAGATATTGTTTTGGTCAAACATTTAATTTTTAATGGTCCGACATTCTGTGCAGCAAATATACAGATAACTAAATGTTTGTCTAATGAAAGGTTTAAAATATGAGTTTGTTTATGTACAAATCTAACAATGAAAAATGCGTACATTTGAATCCAGCCACCTTATTGCCTCTATTGGAGGCTGGAGACAAAGGAAGACACGTGTGTTAAATTGATGTGGGAATCAGCTGCTGTGAGCCCAGTGCAGGACACACTCCCTGAAGACCCAGATATTAAATTTTTTGTAGATTTGAGTATGCAGTTTATCACCCAGAAGGATATTCTGTATTCAAACTCATTGGATCCTTTTTCCCCAGCTCAAGAAGCAGAGCTCCATGTTTTAGCAAAGCCTGTGAGCTATAAAAAGAGTGTATATTTATATAGATAGTCGAGATATAGAGAGCTTTTGGTTCCATTTAAAGGGCCAGAAATTTGTTTTTACTTCGGCAGGTAAACCAACCAAGCATGCCAAGTTAATTTGATCGGCTGTTTTCAGCCTTCCAGGTTCTTGCTGAGGTAGCCATATTAACTTTCACACATGGAAGCAGACCAGGTGACTAAGGATGCTGCATTTACAGCCCCGGACACTTGATGGGTCTGTGCAACTCACAGATTCCACCTTAGTTCTGGCCCAGTATAGCTGGGATTAATAATTCAACTTTAAGGACCCCAGAACGAGAAGAACAAGTAGTCCACAGGGGGCAACTTCTTATGAAACAGGACTTTGGAAAAGGTGATCATTTATGTCTGCCAGCCACTCTTTTCCCTTCAGCTTGACGCATGGACCATGTCATCAGTCACAAGCAGTTATGGCTGTCTTAGTAAATGAGCATGGGATAGAGCCAGGGTTCTCCACAGTTGTTTTTATAACATACCACTTCTTGTTTTACCTGTTACCAAAGGTGTTACCAAAGGTGTTACCAAAAGCTGAACATCCCTCCCAGAGATTACAAAAAAGATAAATCCAGATGCCCAAGTTAGGATCTTACGAGTATGCATTTTGTCTGTATGGACATGTTTTTTGGATGTCCAGTGGCAAATGCTACTGCAAAGGCCACAGTAAAAAGTGTTATCAGAAGTAGTTTGTAAGTACAGAGTGCCAGAAAGTACAGAGAGTAACAGAGGAAATCATTTTTTATAGGAGAGTCCTTAATAGAAGTTTTGAGGTTTTATTTTTACAGCCCTTACTGTCTACAATGTAGCGGAAAAGTAGAGTAAGAAACTAGAAAACTTTTGCCTGAATGTTTTCTTATATTTTATCAAGCCCCTAAGGGGGATGTTGGACTCTCTCCCTATGGGATTTGGTTTGGTAGTGTGTTACTCACTTGCTTATATTTTGTCTCAGCAGCTGAAGTCCTTCATTCGGATCTCACAGAGAATGTTGCTGATCTTTTAAGGTTTTTTGACAAACTCATGTATGTGTTTTCTCCCCAATTCCAGATCCTAAAAGTTTGGAAGGATCTAAGACTAAAGCCAGGTGACTTGTGGATTGTTAAGAGACATTTATATATAAGGAAAAGTTTGGAGACTCAATACAGCATCTATTTCATGTACAGTTTTTGCAAAATGTGAAGGAAAAGTCACCTGGATCCACACCAGACACTGCAAAAATGACTAAATTAAAGAAATCTCTGTGTTTGATTTGTTTCTCTCTTGTGATCACAGTCTAGGGTACTTTTTTATTCAATTACTTTAATTGTAAGGGATATATATATATATTTGAAAAGTAGTTCAGCCAAGTTGAAGTCATATTTGTCTTTTGTATGTCTTCCATTTTATGTAGAATTGTCTGTGTTTACATATGCTGATAAGTCAGCATGCCAACAATTAAGCTAGAAGGCCATTCTGGCCACAGGAGTGTACAGCCAGTACTCTGTAAATATGTATTATCAATCATTTGTTTTTCACAATGAAAAGTCATTTTGGTAATGAAAAAGTTGCTCAGCTATTATTTTCTCCACAATGGAGTTTTTGCTTCTTTGGCCAGGACTACCTCCACCTAAGCGTGTGGAGGTTCCAGGTTAAAGGTGATAGCAGGTGTGGTTAGTGATCAAAATATTGATCAAAAGAGGGGAGACTGTAATGGAAATTTGTAAGTTCTGTATATAATTGTATTGTATTTTGTATGTATTGCACACTGCCCTCACTGTGCAACAGCACTAATAATGTTTTCAGTAAATGGTACATTCTTTCGAGTCCTGATTAGAATAAGCCTGCCTATGTAACGCCCCTTGTTACGATAAACCTACAATTGTAATATTAATGTGATAACTACGTAATCATGTGCATAAAAACCTTCAATTGCGTCATAATAAAGCAGAACAGTAATTTGGAAAGATGTTGAGCGTATCTTTTGTGTCTGTTCCCTACTGCAGTAGTTATTATTAATTTGGAACCACTAATCAATATGAGGATAGGAGTTGCCTATCATCAATTTAACCGAGTCAATCTCTTCTGCGAAAAAGTTTTATCCCTATTGTGGGGTCACCAGTACAGTATTTGTAAATTGAAATCATATCCCCTCTCAAGCGTCTCTTCTCCAGAGAGAATAAGTTCAACGCTCGCAACCTTTCCTCATAACTAAGATCCTCCAGACCCTTTATTAGCTTTGTTGCCCTTCTTTGTACTCGCTCCATTTCCAGTACATCCTTTCTGAGGACTGGTGCCCAGAACTGGACAGCATACTCCAGGTGCGGCCGGACCAGAGTCTTGTAGAGCGGGAGAATTATCGTTTTATCTCTGGAGTTGATCCCTCTTTTAATACATGCCAATATTCTGTTTGCCTTATTAGCAGCAGCTTGGCATTGCATGCCATTGCTGAGCCTATCATCTACTAGGACCCCCAGGTCCTTTTCCATCCTAGATTCCCCCAGAGGTTCTCCCCCCAGTGTATAGATTGCATTCATATTTTTGCCACCCAAATGCATTATTTTACATTTTTCTACATTGAACCTCATTTGCCATGTAGTCGCCCACCCCATTAATTTGTTCAGGTCTTTTTGCAAGGTTTCCACATCCTGCGGAGAAGTTATTGCCCTGCTTAGCTTAGTATCGTCTGCAACAGAGATTGAACTGTTTATCCCATCCTCCAGATTGTTTATAAACAAATTAAATAGGATTGGTCCCAGCACAGAACCCTGGGGAACCCCACTACCCACCCCTGACCATTCTGAGTACTCCCCATTTATCACCACCCTCTGAACACGCCCTTGTAGCCAGTTTTCAATCCAGGTACTCACCCTATGGTCCATGCCAACGGACCCTATTTTGTACAGTAAACGTTTATGGGGAACTGTGTCAAGTGCTTTTGCAAAATCCATATACACCACATCTACGGGCCTTCCTTTATCTAGATGGCAACTCACCTCCTCATAGAAGGTTAATAGATTGGTTTGGCAAGAACGATTCTTCATGAATCCATGCTGATTACTGCTAATGATATCGTTCTTATTACTAAAATCTTGTATATAGTCCCTTATCATCCCCTCCAAGATTTTACATACTATTGATGTTAGGCTAACTGGTCTGTAATTCCCAGGGATGTTTTTTGGGCCCTTTTTAAATATTGGTGCTACATTGGCTTTTCTCCAATCAGCTGGTACCATTCCAGTCAATAGACTGTCTGTAAAAATTAGGAACAACGGTCTGGCAATCACCTGACTGAGTTCCCTAAGTACCCTCGGATGCAAGCCATCTGGTCCCGGTGATTTATTAATGTTAAGTTTCTCAAGTCTAATTTTAATTCCGTCCTCTGTTAACCATGGAGGTGCTTCCTGTGTTGTGTCATGAGGATAAACACTGCAGTTTTGGTTACTGAAGCCCCCCGATTCACTCGTGAAGACTGAGGAGAAGAATAAATTCAATACCTTTGCCATCTCCCCATCCTTTGTAATCAGATGTCCTTCCTCGTTCTTTATGGGGCCAATATGGTCTGTCCTCCCTTTTTTACTGTTTATATACTTAAAGAATTTCTTGGGATTTTTTTTGCTCTCCTCCGCTATGTGTCTTTCATGTTCTATCTTAGCCGTCCTAATTGCACCCTTACATTTCTTATTGCATTCTTTATAAAGTCTGAATGCTGAGGATGATCCCTCAACCTTGTATTTTTTGAAGGCCTTCTCCTTTGCTTTTATATGCATTTTTACATTGGAGTTAAGCCAGCCAGGATTTTTTGTTCGCTCTTTTAAATTTATTACCCAATGGGATACATTGGCTAATGCCCTTATTTAATATGCTCTTAAAGCAAACCCATCTCTCCTCCGTATTCTTTGTTCCTAATATTTTATCCCAATTTATGCCTTTTAGCAAGGTTTGTAGTTTAGGGAAGTTGGCTCTTTTGAAATTCAGTGTCTTTGTATTCCCTTTATGTTTCCTATTTGTGTGATTTATACTGAAACTAATTGACCTGTGATCGCTGTTACCTAAATTGCCCCGTATTTCCACATCTGTGATCAGGTCTGTATTGTTGGTAATCAGTATATCCAGTAATGTTTTATTTCTAGTTGGTGCGTCTACCATCTGACCCATAAAATTGTCCTGCAAGACATTAAGGAACTGGCGAGCCTTAAATGAATGCGCGGTTCCCTCTGCCCAGTCTATGTCTGGATAATTAAAATCCCCCATTATGATAACACTTCCCATCCTTGCTGCTAATCCAATTTGTGATAGGAGATCCGTCTCCACTTCCTCCTTCAGGTTAGGGGGCCTATAGCATACTCCCAGTATTATTTTCCCCTTAGCTTCATCCCTTTGGAGCTCTACCCATAAGGATTCCACGTCCTCTCTAGCTCCCTCAGTGATGTCATCTCTCACATTCGCTTGTACATTATTCTTGATATATAGGCATACCCCTCCCCCTTTTTTACCCTCTCTATCCTAGCGGTATAGGGTATACCCTTAAATGTTTGCCAGCCAATCATGAGAGCTGTTGAACCAGGTCTCTGAAATTCCCACAAAATCCAAATCCTCCTTGTACAACAGTATCTCTAGTTCACCCATCTTGTCTGCCATGCTCCTGGCATTGGTGAACATGCCACATAGTTTAGACCGGTCGCATATTGTCCTCGTATTGGGTGTTTCAAAATTGCAACTAGGACTTGCTACTATACTCACCTTGTGTTTTTGTGCTTTGGTTAACCTACCACTAATGCCCCCAACACTACCCTCTGGAATATCATCCGCGCTGGCTATCACTGTCTCTGGACCCTCCCCCCATCACCTAGTTTAAAAACCCCTCTAACTTTTTGTCCATCTTCATTCCCAGCAGATCTGCACCCTCCTCATTTAGGTGCAGTCCGTCCCTTCTATAGTACCGGTTACCGACTGAGAAGTCGGCCCAGTCCTCCAGGAACCCAAACCCCTCCTTACTACACCAGCTCTTCAGCCACTTGTTTACTTCCCTAATTTCCCTCTGCCTTTCTGGTGTGGCTCGATGTACCGGTAGTATTCCTGAGAATACTACCTTGGAGGTCCTTTTCCTCAATTT
The DNA here is from genome assembly GCF_042186555.1 of Aquarana catesbeiana. Taxonomy (NCBI): domain Eukaryota; kingdom Metazoa; phylum Chordata; class Amphibia; order Anura; family Ranidae; genus Aquarana; species Aquarana catesbeiana. The sequence continues at coordinate 96,119,715 of NC_133332.1, forward strand.
AGCACCTAAGTCCCTAAAATCGTTCTTTAGGACACTCCATCTGCCTCTGACTTTGTCATTGGTGCCAACGTGCACCATGACAGCCGGGTCTTCCCCAGCCCCTCCCAGTAATCTGTCCACAAGATCCGTGATGTGCCGAACCCGAGCGCCCGGTAGACAACATACTGTTCGGCGCTTCAGGTCTTGGTTACAGATTGCCCTCTCTGTCCTTCTAAGAATTGAGTCCCCTACCACCAGAATCTGTCTTTCCTTTCCCTTTCCTGCCCCCCCACTCTCACTGGAGGAGTTCTTCCCCTGGCAGCTAGGAGAGTCCCTCATCTCCAGCAGTGCTGGTCCCTGACTGGTTTCACCAATGACACTCAATGGAGCGTATTTATTGGGATGCTCCAGTCCTGGATCGGCCTCTCTGGCACTTCCCCCTCTACCCCTCCTGATTGTCACCCATCTACTCTTTGCTAGTGCTTTGCTAGTGCCTGCGCCTCTTTGTCTCCACCCGCCTCTGTGCTGGCACCTGCCGTGTACATTCCTGGCTCACCTTTAGTATGGAGGGACTTCTCAGTGCTGACAGTTGCTTCCCCAGATTCAGAACCTGGGCTTCCAGGGAAACAATGTGCTTACATTTTGCACAGCAGTATTCACCCTCGATCGGATGATCAAGGAACGCATACATGCGGCAAGATGTACAAAGAGTCGCCTCTCCACACCCGCCGGGCATCGTACCTATTACATTTAGTGAGGATTTGGGGATTTTACCCTGTCCAAATTACCTAACAGCTAGCTTCCTGGCACTAATACTCAAGACAATACACAGGTACACAACAAGACAATACACAGGTACTCACAGACCTACGTGCAATCGCAGAACAGTCGCAGACCTACGTACACTCGCAATACTCAAGTATACAGTACACAATACACAAGTACTAACGATCCACACACACTACTCAGACAACACTCAGATACTCACACTACACAGGTACTATGACCCCTGTTATAACCTCCTGTTTTAAACTCTAGTTTTTTAACTCCCACTTACACAAAGTTCCACAGCCAAAGACTGAGCACGCTCAGACTGAGCTCTACACCCAGTTAAATAGGCACCTGTGAGCAATTAACCACCCCCCTTAATTGATAGGCTGAAGGAACCAGAGGAAAAAAAAAAAAAAAAAAGAAAAAAAAGCTATTTAAAAAGTGACAGAAAAAGGCAAATGAAAAACTAAAAGGAAAAGCCCCAAAAATGCACCCCAGCAAACCCAGCAATCAACAAGCAAGACTTATTCACTCTATAACTCTAGTTTTTTAACTCCCACTTATACCAAGTTCCACTTACACAAAGTTCCACAGCCAAAGACTGAGCACGCTAAGACTGAGTTTTACACCCAGTTAAATAAGCACCTGTGAGCAATTAACCACCCCCCCTTAATTGATATGCTGAAGGAACCAGAGGAAAAAAAAAAAGAAAAAGAAAAAAAAGCTATTTAAAAAGTGACAGAAAAAGGCAAATGAAAAACTAAAAGGAAAAGCCCCAAAAATGCACCCCAGCAAACCCAGCAAACAACAAGCAAGACTTATTCACTCTATAACTCTAGTTTTTTAACTCCCACTTATACCAAGTTCCACTTACACAAAGTTCCACAGCCAAAGACTGAGCACGCTCAGACTGAGCTCTACACCCAGTTAAATAGGCACCTGTGAGCAATTAACCACCCCCCTTAATTGATAGGCTGAAGGAACCAGAGGAAAAAAAAAAAGAAAAAAAAGCTATTTAAAAAGTGACAGAAAAAGGCAAATGAAAAACTAAAAGGAAAAGCCCCAAAAATGCACCCCAGCAAACCCAGCAATCAACAAGCAAGACTTATTCACTCTATAACTCTAGTTTTTTAACTCCCACTTATACCAAGTTCCACTTACACAAAGTTCCACAGCCAAAGACTGAGCACCAACAGACATAGGGATCTTAAATTCTGGGTACAGATGGAATATACCCAGTCACCCGTTATATTAGGAAGAGCCTCCTGGTGTTTTGCACACATTTCTAAAGAGCTCATGAAACATCCCCTGATAGGAAATACTCTTAAAATTTGTGCGGCAATGCTCGCTAATATTGGTATAACACCTGAGACTCAAAGAAAAAAGGGAATATTTTTGGGACTTTAAATGAGACGCAACGGGGAATATTGAGCCTCCAACCCTGGTTGCTTTTGCAAAAAAGAGGGGGGGAGGGGGGGACTTTAGATGAGGTGCGTGGGGTAGAGCCAGACAAAACCATATACATATGTAAAAAATTGTATTCTTTATTAGACCAAAGATAGGGCATGGATCAACCCATATAAACGAATAATAGCACATTGGCATATAAAATACAAAGTATCAACATACATATTGAGGATAGTCACCAACATGACACAGAAAGTAAATATTATACATCACAGTCCCTCAAATAGAGTAGGCATAACATTATGTCAGGGTGGTAGAGCAATAAAAACCATCTGCAATCATAAATATGAGATGGATGCATCAAAATAAGGTCAACGACTTTTTGTGGACTTCTATCCACTCATCAGGAGCAAGTGCATCCATGTACTAAAAAGGGGATAAAAAAAAATCACCATTATAGTTTAATATGACCACAGACTGGAGGGGTAGAGGGATTAAAGATTATGATGAACAAATAAACAGCCATAACTGAAAGTACTCACATAAGAGCTGATACTAGGCCATGCGATACCACCTGCCGGAGGTCAGACAGATAATTATGTCCAGCAAGGGAGCTGAGGAAAGGACCCAAGCATGGATCAGGTACACACACGCAGTCCCCCCAAAAAAAGTGTGTATAGAAAAATCTTGATGTAACTGTGGATGAGATTTCTGTATTGTATACAATAAAGTAAATGGTTTGTTACCATATTGGTATAAATAAAAAGAAATGTCAAATAGAGTAGACCCATCACCACAGTATAGAAGTATATTGTGGAGCATATCAACAAAGTGAACAGAATGAAAAAATAGGGTGTCCATATAGTAAGAATAGGGACGAGGAGATGAGATTCCTGAAATCAGGAGAAATTAATGAAAACTGGAGTAAAGAAATATTAGTAATGCTTGTTATAAAGGAATTTAAGAATGAATCAAGAGCTTGCTGTGTATTTACCCATGTAGGTCCTAATGGGATATGAACCAAAAATGGAGTGCAATGTGGGACTGCTGAGAAAAGGTCACTGAGGGGGAACTGCAGGGTCCCATCCAGCGTCACACTGGCATGACAAGGGAGAGACAGCACGGCAGCAGCCAGACCTACTCACCATGTGTCAGCCAAGCTGAAATAGCACACGCCTGCTTGAAAGGATGCCCACTGGGTATCGCACGCATGGAGTGGAAGGTGTGGCACCGATGCAAGGTAAAATCGCCCACCCAATCCCCCATCCCCATAATGTGTGGGAAGGAGGGGAGAGGGAAGGCATGCAGCGTGCATCGCAGCTCCCGTGCAAACAAAACACTGGCCAACCTGTCGGCTGCAGAACACACTGAACCACTGCAGCTCAAAGGAGTAGAGACAATTACTGCAGCAGTGTGTCCATCAAAATCAGCTGTGTTCAATGTGGTATATGGTGACTTGACCACTAGGGGTCAGATACAAGGAAGTGAAGGATCTTCAACCATACACACCTCCATCCCTAATCAGTATCAAAGAAAAAAGGGAATATTTTTGGGACTTTAAATGAGATGCAACACCTGAGACTCCCCCTTATATCCAATACTGGGGAATCCTTTATTTCCACCAGGGATTGATGATAGATCTCCAGATCGCCCATTTTCTTGGTACCCTTCCTGCCCCGCGACAGTTTGAAAGGCCTCTTAATAACTTAATGGGGATGGGAACGAGAGCTGGGGAAAGACTTCAGTATAACACAATTACGACAAATTCTTAGGTTTACACATGAATCGTCTATTTGTGTGAAAACTCAGGAGACTAATTTTAAAATTTTTACTCGTTGGTACAGAACACCAGAGAGATTGAAAAAGTTTTTCCCTGACTCTTCAGACCTCTGCTGGAGATGTCAGGCAGATAGAGGCACGATGTTGCATATTTTTTGGGATTGCTCCAAATAAAGAACTTCTGGGCAGAGATCAGACGTATTCTTCAGACTATCACTAACTGTAGGATACCAGAAGACCCGGCCTTTTCAATTCTCCACGCGTCCCACATACCAGAAAAGGTATATAAGAAATCTGCGATACATCATCTTTTAGATGCTGCTAAGGCCTGTGTTCCATTGACATGGAGATCGACGTCTCCACCGATGATAGGGATGTGGCTGCGCAAAGTGAAAGAGATAAGTAAATTAGAGGATTTGGTCCTTTCTGCACGACACCAACAAGAGAGATATTCCGAGACTTGGTCCCCTTGGCCTCGGAGGAGGGAAGCACCCTCTTTGATGGTAATCTGAATAGTTAAAGTAGACATTTAAGGATTTTACTTGCATCCTCTTTTTGGGAGGCAATAGTACTGGAGAGGTATCTCTATGGATTGGCTCTCTTTTTTTTTTTGTTTGTTTAATATGTAAAGGTATAAAATTGACTGGGACTGGCTCGAGACTATAGGGGAGGCAGGATATTGGTTGAGTAAGAGCTATCTTAGACACAGATTCAACTTTCTGCTGGATGATATGAAATTATGTTTTCAGTATGTTTAAATATGTAATGTTTTTCTTTTGTATGCTCTCGAGTATGTCCTATGTTTAAAATAAATAAAAAGAAAAAAGGTATAAACAGTTATGAAGGCAGTGAGAAAATCAGGGGGGCACTGCTCGTGGCGCAGACAGAGAGTTAAAGGCCTTAGTGAGAGGGCCAGTCAGGATATTGTTAAATGTTTTGTAATATATTGAAGTGAATGCATCAGTCCCTGGGCTTTTCCCTGATTTGAGGTCTCCAATTGCCTGTTGAATTTACGCTAGGGTAATCTGTTCCTCTAAGGGGGATACGTCTAGGTCATTTAATTTAGGGAGACCACTTTTGCTTAAGTAGTCCTGGATTACGTGCGCTCTGTCACCTGTTGTCTCAGGGGGCTGATGTTGTTGTGGGAGGTTATATAGTTTAGTATAAAATTGGTGGAAATGTGCTGCTATATCTTCTGTAGTGACATCCAAGAAGCCATCTTGTCTCCTGATGCCTAGAATGTTCTTTGTGGAGTTGGATTCTTTTAGGGCTCCAGCTAAGAGTCTACCCGATTTGTCGCCTGACTCACAGTCAATTTTCTTTTTGAAGAACAGTAATCTTTTGGTTTTAGCCTCAAACATCTGCTGTAACATGTTCCTAGTCTCAAACAGCTCCCTGGCAGACTGGATAGTCAAAGATTGTTTGTGTATGATTTCTAGTCTGAAAATTTTTTCTGTCAGTTGCTGAATTTTTTTGTCTTGTTCCTTTTTGTGTTGAGATCCATTTCGATCAGTTTCCCCCTAATAGTATGTAATGAATTGTCCCAAACTCTACTCTGCTTTCGTCATATACTGCTTCCTCCCAGTCTGAATATAGATATCAGATATTACAACCACTAACGACCACAATCAAGACAATACACGTTTGGTTACTGAACATAGACTGTTTATTGAAAAAAGAGGTACACAGATAATACTCGTGACAATCCCCCCCTCCTTTGCATTATGGGCAGGGTAGACTGTCCAATCAGCAGGGAGAGCTGTTGGAGGAATTCGCCCCCACCAATCTCACAGCTAATCTACATACACATCCCATAATATCCAAGGCAGACAGACACAATAGAACATTGGAATACAGCCACACCCCAAACGACCCAACAAAGAGTAAACAACAAAATGAGACAATAAACTATTGGGTGAAAGACCCAGGCTTTTCAGATCTCATTAATCAGCATTCCTTTCACATACATCTGTCCACTGAGTCTCAAGCTGGCAGAGACCATCATGGTCTCTTTAATAAGGTCCTTTTGCATTACATAACAGAATGTCTTCCTAAATGCTTGTAGCTCCCTCAAATGCCAGGGCCCATAGTCTGTAGGCAAGAGGCTAGCATTCAGTCCCCTCCAAAAGCCTCTGTTCCGGGTGAGTCTATCACATAGTACATTTATGGGCTTCCCATATCATCATGGGATCCATGTCTGAGGTATCATTAAACTTGAAGAAATTGGAAAGTAGCATAACTAGTCTGGGAAGTAAAATGGGATCTGTCAGCAAAGAGGAATCTTTAGTCTCCAGGTGTTGGACCTGGCCGTAGGTGTGCACAAGTCCACCACAAGTGAGATCGGTGCATGGTCAGAGGTTGACTGGATTCCAATATGGGAGCCTGTAACTGTCGATAAATCTCTCTGGGAGATAAACAGGTAGTCTATGCATGAGTATCAGTCATGCAGAATGGAGTGAAAAGTAAAATCCTTATCCTCCGGCTGGAGAAATCTTCAAGTGTTGTAACCTGGGGGACAGGTAGGCAGTACAAAGCTCCCTGGCATAAGCAGTCTTTCAGGCACAGATACCAAATCCAGTGAGGTAGTGACAAACAGTGCAGTGTTTATTGGTGATATATACAAGTCTATATACAGGTGCTGTACAGTGTTTCAGAAAACAAACAGAACAAAAATAGTCAAACAAAAACCTAGCCGTAGCTCGGCACTAACTACACAATATATACAGGCCCTAACTACCAGGCTGAGCAAGCCTACAGCTTGTCAGCTTCCACAGATAAAGCTTAACAGCTTTTTACCAACCCTTTCCTCTCACAGACCAGTGTTGTCTGTGTTTCCCAGGCAGAGAGCGAAGGCTGTCTTTCACAGGTGAGTTTAAATTTGCCTGGGGGAGAGGACCAAGATCCAAACTGGATCATGAATCAGAGATCCCTGAACGTATATGAGAGAAGCCTGGGAGACATATAAACCCCGAACAGGACTTTTCCTGGCTCTCTCTGGGACTCCCTGCTACTTATCCCCCCCCCTTGTTTCAACCTCAGGGTTGGAACACCTGTGGCCCAACAGGAGTGAACACGGGACAGGGCATCTACAATCCCCATCTCAACACCTGGCCTGTGTTTGACAGTGAAGGAGTAATCCTGTAGAGCCAAAAACCACCGGTTCACCCATCTATTATTCTCCTTCTTTTGGGCCATCCATTTCAGGGGAGCATGGTCAGTTATTAACTCAAACTGGTGCCCTAACAATAATAGAACCTTAGTGCGTCGACAACCCACTTTATGGCTAAACATTCCTTTTCAATGACTGCATACTTTTTCTCATGGTCATTGCACTTTCTGCTTAGGTCCACTACAGGGTGTTCTTCTCCATTGTGTACCTGTGACAATACTGCCCCGATACCTACATCAGACGCTTCCGCCTGAACCAAAAAATCTTTGGAGAAGTCGGGGGAGTACAGCACTGGCTGTGCACAAAGAGCCTTCTTCAAGACTTGAAATGATTCCTCTGCTACTGGGGACCATTTCACCATTACGGAGTCTTTACCTCTCGTAAGGTCCGTCAGCGGGGCAGCTATAGTTGCAAAATTCGGCATTAACCTTCTATATTACCCCGCGATCCTAAGAAACGCCCTGACCTACTTCCTGTTTGCAGGACGTGGCCACTCCTGGATGGCTTTTTTTTATTCACTTGAGGTTTTATGACACCACGGCCAATAGTGTAGCCCAAATACCTGGCTTCCTCTAAACCAAAGGCACATTTTTTGGATTTGCCATAAAACCTTCTTTGAAGAGGGAATCAAGGACAGCCTGGACACGGGGGAAGTGAGACTCCCAGTCAGTGCTATGTACCACTATGTCATCTAGATAGACTGCTGCAAACAGTCGGTGGGGTCTTAGGGTCCTATCCATGGCCCTTTGAAATATCGCAGGGGCATTTTGCAACCCAAAAGGCATTTTTTTAAATTGAAAGGAACCCTCCGGGGTCACAAATGTAGTCTTCTCTTTGGAGCTACCAGTCAGGGGGTTTGCCAATAACCTTTTGTCAAGTCCAAAGTGATCAGATAGCGGGCCTTGCCAAGTCGGTCTATAAGTTGGTCTACTCTGGGCATTGGGTTCGTGTCAAACTTTGTCACTGCATTAAGCTTTCTGAAGTCATTACAGAACCTCCACATGCCATCCGGTTTTGGGACGAACACGATGGGGCTAGACCAGTCACTTGGACTCCTCAATTACATCTAGCTCCAACATCCTTTTAACTTCATCACTGATGTCCTTTCTTCTAACTTCAGGAATTCGGTAGGGTTTAAGCTTGACACGGACCCCAGGTTCAGTAACTATATCATGCTGAACTGCTGAAGTCGTGCCAGGTAACTCTGAAAATTTCTCTCTATTCCTGATGAGAGGGGACTCAGTATCCTTAGGCGTTATCGGGAGGGACCTTGTAGTTAATGCCAGTCTATCCTTTCAGGGCTTTAACAGGTTTATGTGGTAAATCTGTTCAGGTTTCCTTTTACCTGGTTGATATACTTTGTAATTGACCTCCCCAACTCTTTCAATTACTTTGAAGGGACCCTGCCACTTAGCCAGGAACTTGTTTTCAACAGTGGGAACCAACACCGGGTCCCTGTCACCAGGTGAGAAACCACGGAGTTGGGCCCCCCTGTTGTATATTCTCTGTTGGGCTGCTTGGGCCTGCAGTAAGTGTTCTTTTACCAATCCTGTCCTGCATTTGAGCAATATGCTCAATTACACTTTTGTAGGGTGTCTGCTTCCCTCCCAGGTTTCCTTGGCTATGTCTAGGAGTCCCCGAGGGTGTCTCCCATAAAGCAACTCAAATAGGGTGTACCCCATAAAGGCCCGGGTTAACCTTCCTGATAGAAAACATCAAGTATGGAATCAGGAAGTCCCAGTTTTTCCCATCCTTGTCAACAACCTTTTTTAACATGCTTTTTAATGTTTTATTGAAGCGTTTCACCAAGCCATCAGTTTGAGGGTGGTACACAGAGGTTTGCAACTGTGTCACCCTAAATAACTTGCACAGCTCCCTAGTTATTCGTGACATAAATAGGGTGCCCTGGTCTGTAGGGACCTCCTTAGGGATTCCAACCCGACTGAACACCATGAACAGCTCTTTGGCAATGTTCTTAGCAAATGCGGTGCGTAAGGGAATTGCCTCGGGGTAACGGATAGCATAATCCATGATTACAAGCATATGCTGATGACCCCAGGCAGACTTGGGGAGTGGACCCACAAAGTCCATGGAAATCCTCTCAAAGGGCACTTCAATAATGGGCAAGGGCACTAAAGGATTTCAGAAGTGGGATAGTGGGGTTGACATCTGACACACAGGACAGGATTGACAATAATTCTCCATATCTTTCTGTATCCCAGGCCAGTGAAACCTGTGTAACACTCTTTCAGTGGTTTTCTCAACCCCTAAATGACCACCTAGCCATGGGCAAGTTCCAACACCACCCGTCTGTATGGCTTAGGGACCACCAACTGTTTCATCATTCTTTTTATAGACACAATATAGTAAATCCTCATTGCTGCTGAAATAAGGAAAACAAGGCCTGTCCCCTGGTTCGACAGGTACATCGTTAATCGCTATTACATTTTCCCAGGCCCTGGCAAAAGTAGGGTCTTTTCTCTGCTCAGTACCAAAGTTTTACTTGTGCACATTAAGGTCAGCAAACTCTAATGTAGCCTCAGAGTCAGCAGACACCTGTCCACCTTTACTGGTTGTGGGGACTTCCTTAGGCTCCTCCAGTTCTCCTGCCATAACTGAGAAAGGAAAACCTGGGGAACCCTGAGAGGAGTCTCCTGAACCCACATTGTCGTTGCTGGCCAAAAGTTCTGGCTCTGCCACTGAGTCAGTTACTGTGACTGAGTCGGGATGATCCCACGGTTCCCAAAACTTAGGGAAATCCCTACCAATGATGGCCTCGTGCACCAAGTGGGGCACAAGTCCAACCGGATGGGTCACTGTACCTAGGTCAGTTTTAAAGTGAACAGTGGCTATAGGATACTCCCGGGTATCCCCATGTACATAGACCACAGCAACTTTTTTAGCATGAAAATTCAAAGTTTCAACCATCTCAGCTTGAACCAAAGTCACTAGACTTCCAGAGTCCAGCAAGAACATAATAGGCTTATTATTAACAGTCATTTGGCACATGTGTTTTCCTACATTTGAGGCTGCAGTGCATGAAATGGCAGCAAACATAAACTGCCTTCTAATAGATACGTCACACTGCATGGGTTCATCTGTCAATGGACAGTTTGCTGCAACATGTCCCATTTCTTGGCAACGGAAACTCCTGATGTTGCCCCAGTTTGGTTTGCTGACAGGCAGTGGTTTCCCTTGTTTGGAGCGCCAAACTTCAGTCCTGACATCAAAAATCCTCCCCCTATCTCCTTGCCATGCTTACCGCCCACTTCCCCTGGAACAGTCTTCCTGGTTGCCTTGGGAGACCTGGCTTTGGGTGGAAAATCCATGCAGCTGTAGGGGTGGTGACCAGGCTCTCTGCAGTAAAGTATCTCTCAACGAGCTCCACCAGGTTGTCTGCCGACTTGGGGTCTCCTTGACTCACCGACTTCTGCAGGGGAATTGGCAGTGACCTCAGGAATCTGTCCATGACTACATGCTCCACTGTGCTAGCGTCTCTACGACCTCAGTCAGGGTTTTCCTATCTGCTTTTGCAGCAGTGGCTAGCTGTTCAAACAGCCTCTGCGATTGCTCCTGTACAGCACCAATCTGTTGGCACAGCACCTTGGTTTGCTCCTGTGCGATAGCGTTGGCTTGCTGTTGTTTGCTGCTGTGCAGCGTTGGATAACAATATTAAAATAAGTTGCGCTAAGCCTGAATAGTCACACTTGAATGACACAAAACATAAGTGAATAAAATAAAATAAGATACATAGCAAATGTTCAATTTGATCATTCAAATAATACAAAAAGTTGAGAAAGACAATAAATATGAAGAAAACGAGTGCACAATGTTGATAGGTGTATGGAAGGATAAGTGTAGATGAACTAAAAAGTCCATTGAGAATTTAAAGTCTCCAATGCCCGTCACCAATTTCTGAAGGTCAGGCTAATAAGGGGAACGGATCTCAATCTAAAGTAAAAGCTCTATACGTGGAAACCCTTACCAGAGCTGGTGGACCCCCTTATGAGCAGAGTCATACACACAAGCAGATTGAGCCCTCTGCAGGGACAGAAGAGTCTTCCAGGGCCTATGTTCCTTCTCAGTGTCTTTGGAAAATCACTGGAGATTACTTCAGCCCAGTGCGGAAAGAGCCTGGCGGATGGATGCTCTAACCTGGAAAGAGATGCACTTGGGCTCAAAGCCACGAGTGTGAAAAAAGGGGGACTCCAATCGTGTAGTTTAGTTAAAAGAAAGAAGGCCTTTATTGCTAATAAACAAGCAGGAATCCGCAATATGACATGTGCAAAGAAAATGCATTAAAAACAGCTGGCTAGTTAAAAATACACAAACACCCGTGTGCTGGGGTCACGTGTGGCGTGATGGCGTCAGCACAATGCACCGCCCTACATGTTTCGTAATACCTTACATCTTCCTGGGGCACAGGCGATGTGCTGATCCATTGCTTAAATAATACACAACTACACCCAAGCCTTGGTTTCATCCGGGTGCTATGTTGTGACTCTCAAACCAAGCGGAACGCAAACAGAAACCAGAACTCGATTGGAAGCTCGTTGCGGTCACATGATACGATACAATGTTGTAATTCTCGGACTAAATGAAACGCAAACAGAAATCAAACCTCAGTCTGAGGCTAGTGGTGGTCCCATGATAACCGATACAATGTTAGATAAATAAGTACATACAGTAAATCGAAAGCGGTGATATATTAAATCAATGCAGATTTAATAATTGCTTAAAATGTGGAATAAACAAGGAATAAAAGGAACTAAAAAAGACCAAACTACTAAGAATGTATCAACGAGCATCACATCGAGGTCGGGCCCTGTCACTGAATCGCACAGTAATGCAATTATAAAGCAACAAAATTCTTAGCATCAAACAAATAATCATATACAGTAATGACATTTTGGCAGTACGCAACCTTATCTTAATTTAAGAATTATCAATGAAGGCATTGATCTCTATGTCTACATTGAGGCCAGACGGCCTAAGACATCTAATTTTATATGTCCAGCTCATTTCGAGCTTTGAGATCGCCCGCCTTTTTGGTCCACCTCTCCAAGGTAATCTGAGCCTGTCTATCCCTATCATAGAGGTTCCCTTGGTTTAAATATTTTAACACAGCGGGTGTTACATTTTTAGAATTTTTAATACAAAGGAAGAATAATAAATTACCTCACTTAGATGTGGAAATTAAGCATATTAAGTAAAAACTTTCACCTCATATCACTAGCGAGGCATACAAAGAACGTTCTGGCAATCTTAAAAAAATGCTTGAAAAGGAAGAAGTAGAACAAAAAAAATAAAAAAAGGAAAAAATATAATAGGGATGTGGGGGACTACAAAAATGGTTTAGTCTTTGGCAGAGTAAAATACCAGCCAGCGAGGTTGAACCTATGATTTACTCTGATGTACCCCCCCACCCCACCCCGGCCGAATAACTGCAGACCAAGCAGAAGGGTTGGGTAACAATCAATATAGACTAGTATCAAGCCAACATCAGTACCTTACGAATTATAGAAGGGTGTCTTACCGATCACTGGAAAGATATTATAAGCCACCTCCGTCTAGATCCAGGACACCAGGCTATTCATCTAAGGCTTTACCGAAAAAATCTCCTAATCAGAAACCAAAAAATAAAAAATCCTCCAATTACATTCAACAGAATGAGGGTTATCCATATAATGGCCCCCCTGGGGGAGCACATATGGACGACCATCGCTCAAATCACCATAGGCCACCCAGGAAACCATATGTAGAAGATCAATATTCTGACTACACTGTCCCCACCCAAAACAGATTTCAACCCCTCAGAGAGGCAGACCGCTATTATGATAATGGCGACTATGTGTACAGGGAAGAACATACGGAATACCAGACTCTGAATAGGGGTGGGAGGACTGATAAACCTCCCTGATATCAACCACCACATTCGCAGAGAAGAAAATATGGGTGGGGTCCCCCACACCATCCACAGTGGGAAGAGCATCACCAGTCACAACATTGGGGTTTTCCCAGGGTGGAACAAAAAACACAAAAAACTATAGAACACAGAGAGGAGTTAGAGGGGGGCGGAGATCAAAGAGCAAAAAGGAATAGGGAATGAAAGGACAAGAAATTTTTAATTTGAGTAAGGTCACTCTTACTGATGCTGAGACTTCCATCCTGGACAAGGGTCTTAAATTCACACCCCCTAAAGCCCTGAACAAATTTGAAACATATATGGATATACACAAGTACACACGGAAATTTAACATTAAAAGGTATATGTTGTCTAATCCTATAAGCTCCAGAGGGTTAGATTCTACTAACATTAGACACCCTGGTCTGGCCAACGCTTCCCTGTTTAATCCCCCATGCGGTTTGTCTTCATCAATTAGGGTATTCAGAGATGTACTCCTAAGAGACCTGGACCTTTTAAAAGTTAAACAGGCTAAAATGACAAAAAAATTACAGTTAGGATTGGATCAACTATGTAACCAGAAAGAGCTGGTTATTAGGCCCACCGACAAGGGGGGGGGGGGGGGGATCGTAATCCTTGACAAGTCTGACCATCTCACCGAACTTAATAGGATTGTTGGGGACACGTAGACATATATGCCACATCCCTCGGATACACGGTTCAGATTTAAAAGAGAGCTTGAGCAAATTGTCAATCATGGTTTTGGTTCAGGCATAGTTAATAAAAAAGAAAAGGCATTTCTCATACCAGTTTCCTCTAGAATTCCCATCATATATTACCTCCCCAAAATTCATAAGGATTCGCCGCCCCCCCCCCCCCCCCGGCTGACCTATTATTAGTGGGATTGATTCCCTCACCTCACGGGTTATATTGATGGGTTTCTTCAACCGTTAGTGAGATCATTACCTGCCTTTATCAAAGACACGAGACATACCATCAATCTACTTAAGAATTGTATGTACAGGGAGGGCTTCTGGCTGGTCACAGCGGATGTGACATCCCTGTACACTAAGGATGAGCTTCGTGTTTGAGTTGAACCCATGTTTGACTCGAACATCGTGTGTTCGGTCGTTCGCCGAATTACGAACGATATGGACCATTTGTGCCAAATTCGAGTGGCGCGTCAAGGCCCATAATTCACTGTGGCATCTTAGTGCATTGCTTACTGATGATTGGCCAAGCATGCACTATGACCCACATGCTTGGCCAATCACAGCGCTGTGTGTACAGAGAGCTGTAATTGGCCAAAGTCAGAGGTTTTGGCCAATTATGGCTCAGGGAGTTTAGTACACGCCCCACACTATATAAGGCCGCCTGCATGTCGGCCCTGTGTAGTGTGTTCCGGCTTGAGAGAGAGATAGACAGAGAGAGTGTCATTTGATTTAAGTTAGATAGAGTAGGCAGGTTGAGTCAGTTAGCTGCACTTACAGTGTATTGTGTATATATATGTATCCCAGGTGTTGTATATATTTATATATACACTGTATTCAGTTTAGCTAAATCCTGTTCTTCTCTTCCTAATATACTGACAGGCAGGCAGGTGTTTTTACAGTATTTCCAGTTACTGTACTGTGTACCCCGCACAGTTGCACCTACAGTATAGCTACCTGCAGCCATGTGCTTGTGTAGGCTCTTTGAAGTATTTCCAGTTACTGTACTGTGTACCCCACACAGTTGCACCTACAGTATAGCTACCTGCAGCCAGGTGCTTGTGTAGGCTCTTGAAGTATTTCCAGTTACTGTACTGTGTACCCCGCACAGTTGCACCTACAGTATAGCTACCTGCAGCCACGTGCCTCTTTAGGCTCTTTGAAGTATTTCCAGTTACTGTACTGTGTACCCTGCACAGTTGCACCTACAGTATAGCTACCTGCAACCAGGTGCTTGTATAGGCTCTTTTAAGTATTTCCAGTTACTGTACTGTGTACCCTGCACAGTTGTACCTACAGTATAGCTACCTGAAGACAAGTGCAGGTGTTATCATACTAATAATACTACAGGCAGGCAGTTGATTCTGCTAGCTGTAGTATAATCGGTATATATATATATATATATATATATATATACATCCCAGTTTTGTGCAGCTCACTGCAGGCTAATAGTATGTCTGGCAGGACAACAAGGAGAGGCAGACAGTCACAAGCCAATAAAAGAGGGCAAGCAGGCTCTGTGTCTAGAGGCAACAGTGCTGGTCGTGGACACGGTGCATCCTCATCAGCACGTGGCCGTGGGACACGCTTGGCCTTTTTTTTCAGCAGCTGGCCGTGTTGAGCCGCAACATGCGAAGACTTCATCGAGTGGATGGCCAAGCCGTCCTCATTGTCCTCATCCTCTCTCACCCAGACTCAGGGTACTTTGTCTGGCAAAGCAGCTGCCAACGCGTCCTCTTCCCTCGGCTCAATGGCATCAGTGACTCCTTCCCTAGCCCCACCATGTTCTCCTGAGGAGTCCCTTGAACTGTTTGACCACAGTGTTGGGTACATGCTTCAGGAGAATGCCCAGCGTTTTGAAGGCTCCGATGATGGTACTCAGCTAGAGGAAGGCAGTAACATGAGCCCAGACAGAGGGGATGCCCAAGAAAGACAGCAATCTGGCAGAAATCTGCAGTCATACTGCAAGGTTTGCTCCAGTGATGAGGAGGGAGGGGATGATGAGGTCACTGACTCCACATGGGTGCCTGATAGGAGAGAGGAGGAGGAGAATGAGGAGGAGGAGGAGGCACTTCACCAACGAGGCAGGATGCCCTCCAGGGGCCAACCTAAGGGCAGCACACTGCAGAGCTCCGCATGTGCAGGGCGCTGCTGTCTCTGCGTGTTATTCCAAAAGTTCTTTGGTGTGGGCCTTTTTTGAGAAGAGTGCATCAGATCCCACCACTGCTATTTGCAACATATGTCTCAAGCGTATCTCGCGTGGCCAAAACATCTCCCGCTTGGGCACCACATGCTTGACCAGACATATGTTGACCTGCCATGCAGTTTGTTGGCAAGCGTACCTAAAAGACCCATACCAAAGAACAAAGAGGACCTCTCCTTGCTCCTCATCAGCTGGGATCTCCAACCTCACTATACCTTCAGTCCTCTCTGAGACCTGCACTGAGAGGAATGAAGGTGTAGAATTAGGTGTGTCATAGCCAAGTAGTTGCGGGCAATCTACTATCGGTACACCGACGTCAGATTGTACCAGGCAAATTTCCCCGCCCCAGCTGCTGCACCGCAGAAAGAGGTTCGCTCCCAGCCATCCACATGCCCAGCGGTTGAATTCTAGCTTGGCAAAATTGCTAGCACTTCAACTGCTACCTTTTCAGTTGGTAGACTCTGCCCCCTTCCGTGAGTTTGTGGAATGTGCGGTTCCTCAGTGGCAGGCTCCCAAACGCCACTTTTTCTCACGGAAGGCAATTCCGACTCTCTACCGGCACTTGGAAGGCAATGTCTTGGCCTCGTTGGACAGGGCAGTCAGCGGTAAGGTGCATATTACCGCTGACTCATGGTCCAGCAGGCATGGACAGGGACGTTACCTAAGTTTCACGGCGCATTCAGTTTGTTGCAATCATGATTGGGTGGGCGCACGCACCGCTCATCGGCGCCACGCCTTTCAGCCCTGTGCATGTGACGTCCTTTTGGGCATCTTCCCGCACGTATGACTGATATGCCAGCTTTGCCGACACACGGGGAGTCACTCTGGCGCACGGCCGTGTTGTCTTTCCCCCTCTTAGTGTCTGGTGAGTGTGACGCTGAGGGGATACCGGTCGGTGATTCTGGGCTCACACCGCACTCCCCAACCACTTGGATTCCACACATAGGCTAACACATCACCCACACCCACCCACCTTTTCAGTCAGTGTGGTACACCATCAATCTTGGACCTTTTAGGTAAACCAACTATTTTTCACATGATATACATTTTCATTTTATTTATTTATTTATTTATTTATTTATTTTTATATCATCATTTTTTTTGTTTTTCTCACCTTGTCCATGGGCTACTTTTGATACTTATTTTCATTTTCAGTCCCTGTTTTTTGACCAATGTTGTCATGGATACACACTATTTACCCCACTCATTTTATCACAGAAGCCCTGTCCACGTAAGGGGGATGGCGTGTGTGGTCCTGGACTTTCCCATTGGTTTCCCTTCTCCCGGAACAGGCTTATTCTTGCGGACCCTCGGCATGTGGGCATTATTTGATGACATTACCGGCTGTATGTGAGTATTTCCTGGCATCGCCAATTTTTTCATAAACCTATCCCTCCACTCTCCCCATATGGGTGAATACATCAGATCAAATGGATCTTATATAGTTTTTTATAGAACTTGGATGCTTCCCAGCTCCTGATGAGTGGATATGAGTCCACGAAATGCGTGAAGCCCACCTTGATGCATCCAACACTTCATGACAATCTTTTATTGGTTTTTATGAGATTCCTCCATATGACCTATCTGCCATGAGGGATTATGTTGTACTACCTCATCTGTTTATGTCGGGTTTTTGCATATATTTATTTGCTTTGTATTTTTATAAATTGTTTATGCCATGTTGTTTGTTGCAATCGCTGATCATTGGTTCACCAATAAACATATTCATGTTTGTACCTTTGTGAATCTGATTGAATGAGGTATGAAATGGTGGAACCAAAGTCCCAACCTCCCCTTCTTTTTTCATGTTGGTAGGGATGGGGGCGTGAACTTTCCCTCACGTCCCATTTAAAGTCCCATTGTTCCCCCCTTTACTTGTTCATAGAATAGGGATGGAGGTATGTTATGTGATTGGTGCCCATCATTTTCTTATGACTGTCCTCTACAGGGTCAGATCATAATCTAGCCTTTCACCTACAATATCTAATATCTAGAGCCTGGCACTCAGCATCAGCAGCAGTCTTTAAGGGATCATTTTCAGTCCCAAAAAACCCATGGACTTGTAGGTGGCTGGGAGGAGGTGGCTGCGGATCATGTCGTCCTTAGTGACCCAGAGGACTCCGGACCGAATGCCTCAGCAAACCTATGCTGCATGGCCTCCCTGATCCTGCAAAACCTGTGGAAGGATCCTCGTATTCGTGGTATCAAGGAGAGGGATCAATACTGGCTGGCAACCCTCCTTGATCCACGTTACAAGGGTAAGGTTGCGGACTTTATCTTGCCATCGCAGAGGGAGCAGAGGATGAAACATCTTCGGGAGGCCTTGCAGAAAGGTCTGTGCAACGCGTTTCCAGAGACTGGGAGGTTACAAACTCCTGTTCCTGGACAACGTGTTGCTGAGGCTTCGGTCAGTCAAAGAAGGAGCGGTGGAGAAGGTGGCCGTCTGACCCATGCGTTCAGACAATTTTTTAGTCCGCAGCCCCAAGGTATGATCGGTTCCAGCAACCATCGCCAGCGTCTGTTTTACATGGTGCAGGAATACCTAGGGGCAAGATCTGACTTGGACACCTTTCCCTCCAAAAATCCTCTGGGTTACTGCGTCTTGAGGATGGATCACTGGCCAGAGCTTGCACAGTATGCAATTGAGCTACTGGCCTGTCCTGCATCCAGCGTTCTTTCGGAACGCACATTCAGTGTTGCTGGAGGTTTTGTAACCGATCACAGGGTGCATCAGTCCACTGACTTGGTCGATCGACTGACCTTCATAAAAATGAATCAGTCTTGGATCACCACCAGCTACCAAGCACCTGATGCTGATGTAACCAAATCATTTTTTTCGAAATGTCAGATCCCTTCAAGACTGTCTATGCTGATGCTGAGTGATTATCCTGTTATGCTGAGTGATTATCCTCTTCCTCCTCAATGATCATGCTGATAGCTTGTAAGAACATTTTTGGTTCTGGGCGCCGCCACCAGTGCCTAAGGCCCAATTTTTCAGCCCCTGTTTAACAGGGGCGTGTAATTACAATTTTTGATGCAATATTTTGCAGGAGGGTTCGTTCCTGCGCTCAACTAGAGTATCTGTGAGGGGTTGCAGTGTTGTGGCACCAGCACCAGTGCCTAAGGCCCAATTTTTCAGCCCCTGTTTAACAGGGGCATGTAATTACAATTTTTGATGCAATACTTTCCAGCAGGGCGTTCCTGCACTCCAACTAGAGTATCTGTGAGGGGTTGCAGTGTTGTGGCACCAGCACCAGTGCCTAAGGCCCAGTTTTTCAGCCCCTGTTTAACAGGGGCATGTAATTACAATTATTGATGCAATACTTTGCAGCAGGGCTCGTTCCTGCGCTCCAACTAGAGTATCTGTGAGGGGTTGCAGTGTTGTGGCACCAGCACCAGTGCCTAAGGCCCTATTTTTCTGCCCCTGTTTAACAATTCTTGATCTAATATTTCACAGCAGGGCCCGTTCCAGCATCCATCAAGAGTAACTGTGAGGACTTACAGTGTTGTGGCACCAGCACCACCACCACCAAAGGCCCAATTTTTCTGCCCCTGTTCAACAGGTGCATGTAATTACAATTCTTGATCTAATATTTCACAACAGGGCCCGTTTCTGCACCCACCAAGAGTAACTGTGAAGACTTACAGTGTTGTGGCACCAGCACCACCACCACCAAAGGCCCAATTTTTCTGCCCCTGTTCAACAGGTGCATGTAATTACAATTCTTAAACTAATACTTCACAGCAGGGCCCTGTGAGGGCTTACAGTGTTGTGGCAACACCAACACCTAAGGCCCCTACTTTCAAACATCCAACTTACAAACTACTGCTACTTGCAAACGGAAGGAGACAACAGGAAGTGAGATGAAATCTACCCCATGGAAAGGAAATTCTCTCCTGTAAGAGTGAATATGGGAAAAACGTTTCTCCTTTCCACTGATGCTTTATCACCAATCCTTGTTTCACTAAGAACCCCAAATTTTCTAAAAACATTTGTCATTGGGACAGAAAGTGAGGTGAAATCTTCTGAAGTGGAGCACAGACAGCAAAACAAATGTCACAGGGGTGATAACCCTTCCCTATGTTTTCCAAAAAGCTTAAAAAAGATTTTTTGGCTGGAGCTAAACACGTTAAAAATGTACCAGTTCAAAATTACAAACAGATTCTACTTAACAACAAACATACAGTCCCTGTCTTGTTTGCACCGCCTGTATACTGCTGTTCACAGGGCCTGGGGCCCCACGCCTTTCCTTTTTTTTAATTTGGGCGCAGGGTTCCCCTTAATATCCATACAAGACCCAAAGGGCCTGGTAATGGACTGGGGGGGTACCCATGCCATTTGTCTCATTGATTTTCATCCATATTGCCAGGACCTGACATTACATTAAAGCTGCAAGCAGTTTTAAATGACTTTTATTCCTTTAAAAATGTCATTTTGTGCAGGGATTGTTCTAAGCACAGGAAACACGCGCCACTTTACAGACATACTATAGACACCCCCCAGGTATGATATTTAAAGGAATATTTCACTTTTTTGTTTTACTTTAAGCATCATTAAAATCACTGCTCCCGAAAAAACGTACGTTTTTAAAACTTTTTTTTGCATTGATACATGTCCCCTGGGGCAGGACCCGGGTCCCCAAACCATTTTTAGGACAATACCATGCAAATTAGCGTTTAAAATTAGCACTTTTGATTTTGAAAGTTTGAGTCCCATAGACGTCAATGGGGTTCTAACGTTTGTGCGAATTTTCGGTCCGTTCGCAGGTTCTGGTGCGAACCGAACTGGGGGGTGTTCAGCTCATTCCTACTGTACACTATAATTGCACACGACTGGGGGTTATCATCAATGAACTACTTCCTAGACCCTTCAATCAAACAACTTGTGGCTCCTAGTGTATGTGATCCACCTACTAACAAGCCAATGTTCTTTCAGAACTTAGTAGGTTTTTATAGATGTAATAACTGTGCTGTTTGCTCCAGGAATGCTATTAGAGACAGGAAAACCACAGTTTATTTCCACAAAAACCAACCATACTTTTTCAATTAAATCTTTCATAACCTGCTCCACTCCCTGTGTTGTCCGCCCACTACAGGTCAGGTTGAATGAACACATAGGGAATACTAGGAGAGGCTTTAAGGGACCTCCCATCTCTAGGCACTACTTAGAGGTGCATAAACAAAATACCAAGGGAACCTCTATGATAGGGATAGACAGGCTCAGATTACCTTGGAGAGGTGGACCATAAAGGCGGGCGATCTCAAAGCTCGAAATGAGCTGGATATATAAAATTAGATGTCTTAGGCTGTCTGGCCTCAATGTAGACATAGAGATCAATGCCTTCATTGATAATTCTTAAATTAAGATGAGGTTGCGTACTGCCAAAATGTCATTACTCTATATGATTATTTGTTTGATGCTAAGAATTATGCTGCTTTATAATTGCATTACTATGCGATTCAGTGACGGAACCCGACCTCGATGTGATATATCACCGGATTTGATTCACTGTATGTACTTATTTATCTAACATTGTATCGGTTATCATGGGACCACCACTAGCCTCAGACTGAGGTTTGATTTCTGTTTGCGTTTCATTTAGTCAGAGAATTACAACATTGTATCGGTATCATGTTACCGCAATGAGTTTCAGATCGAGGTCTGGTATCTGTTTGCGTTCCACTTTGTATGAGAGTCACAACATGGCGCCCGGATTAAACTGAGGCTTGGGCGTAGTTGTGTGTTATTTAAGCGATGGATCAGCACATCGCCTGTGCCCCAGGAAGACGTAAGGTATTACGAAACATGTAGGGTGTGCTTTGTGCTGACGCTATCATGCCACATGTGACCCCGGTACATGGGTGTTTGTGTATTTTTAACTAGCCGGCTGTTTTTAATGTATTTTCTTTGCACATGTCATATTGCGGATTCCCGCTTGTTTATTAGCAATAAAGGCCTTCTTTCTTTTAACTATACTGCACGATTGGAGTCCCCCTTTTTTCACACTCGTGGCTTTGAGCCCGAGTGCATCTCTTTACAGATTAGAGCATCCATCCGCCAGGCTCTTTCCGCACTTGGCTGAAGTAATCTCCAGTGATTGTCCGAAGACACTGAGAAGGAACATAGGCCCTGGAAGACTCTTCTGTCCCCGCAGAGGGCTCAATCTGCTTGTGTGTATGAATCTGCTCATAAGAGGGTCCACCAGCTCTGGTAAGGGTTTCCACGTATAGAGCTTTTATTTCAGATTGAGATCTGTTCTCCTTATTAGCCTGACCTTCAGAAATTGGTGACGGGCATTGGAGACTTTACATTCTCAGTGGACTTTTTAGTTCATCTACACTTATCCTTCCATACACCTATCAACATTGTGCACTTGTTTTCTTCATATTTATTGTCTTTCTCAACTTTTTGTATTATTTGAATGATCAAATTGAGCATTTGCTATGTCTTATTTTATTCACTTATGTTTTGTGTCACTCAAGTGTGACTATTCAGGCTTAGCGCAACTTATTTTAGTATTGTCTTATTCACACCATAGAGATATTTGATGGTTTTTGTTGCTGCTTTTGATTTATTGGTTTTCTAGCGCGGTATTTATTTATTTATTATTTAAGCGTTGGATAACACCAATTGTTTGAGGATTTCCTCCATATTTAGTCATAGTAGGTACTGGCTTTTTAAGTAGTAACTTACTACAGCTGGTCACAGCCTCCATCATATGTAACCTGGGGGACAGGTTACATATGGTTAAACCCCGAACAGGACTTTTCCTGGCTCTCTCTGGGACGCCCTGCTACAGTGTCTATTAGGTGAAGGGAGTTCAAAAGAGTTTTAATTTTCTTGAGAACTCTATATGTGATGCAAGATTTCCCTGAGGAGGTGTCAACAGAGGGATTCAATGGGATATTAAAATCCCCTCCAAATATTAGGCATCCTGATGCAAATCCCTTGAGTATTCGCACTACACGTTGGCAGAAGGTTATGTGAGAAGTGTTAGGAAAGTAGACGTTCAATAACCTGATAGGGGTGCCACTGTATGATATTTTAAAAAAAACATCTCCCACCCAGATCCATTGTCAATCCATGATGTCGAAAGGGGCCTCTTTACTTACTAAAATCGGTACACCTTTTGATTTAGAGGTATCGTTGGTGGCGTGATATGTGTGTAAAAAAGGAATTTGTCATCTTGGGTATCTGGTTTGTTTTAAAGTGGGTTTCTTGAAGGAAGACAAAGGTGGTGCATTTCTCAGGGATGTTTAGTCCTTTTGTCTTGTGGGAGATCACTATGGGACATCTCCCAAGCGAAGAGTATGCCATCTGGAGGGCTCAGGAGGAACTTAGGTAATGTGGACTCTGCAAAATAGGCCTCAAAGACCAGTTATCGTCCTACTTCCTATACAAAAAATACAAGAGAAGAGAGTAGGAGCACAGAAATAAAGTGGAAAAGATAATAGAAGACAATATGAGATCCAATGAAAGTGAGAGTAATGTTAGTACACTCTAGTTAGTATATACTATTACTAAAGTATCAAGGCAGTGTGCTTGAGCTGAGAAAACCTAAGCCTAAGCCCACTTTGTGGTGGTGTAGGGGAGCTACGACCAAGGAGATAATAATTACCTGTATAAGTCACTTATACAGATTTTACCAATATCTTAAATCAAAACGGTAAAACATAGAAAAACACAGCCTGCAGAAAGCTAGTGAAAATGTGGTCTAATATGAATCGACAGTGCTACAGGCTATATGACATAGCCTCTCATATCTATCATAACTATGATAACTATGGGCAAAGAACCATTAACCTTGTACATATAGCTAGTCAAATTTGTTAGGGACCAAGTATCCACCATTATTTCCAGGGGGAATCCTGAGCCCAGGAATCATCAAAAGAGCAAAGCCCTGATTAGGAACAGGACCCCATCTCCTCTTGATCTGTCTGTAATTCCAAAATGGTAGAGGTGCAACTGATGGTTAAGCATTCCTGCCTCAAGCTAGTAGTAGCTGCACATATTGAAGAGTGTGGGGTCTGATGAAGCCGCTTGCCCATTTCCAGGTCAGAAAGCAGGGTGTCAGTCTGCAGGCTGTGTATTTCACAGTTCCGTTAATGTGCTTCCATCTCAGCTGCATGCCAAGCCCCGCCCCTGGACTGATGGGTTTATGAGTTAAACATTAAATTTGTTGGTTACCTCAACTTTTTGGGCATTCTTTATCTTTTCTCCAGGTCAATAATAAAAAAAATATAAAAAAGCAGTGAGTCTGTCTGGTTTGATGCCTTCTACAGAATAGACTTGCCCCACCTCATTTGACAGTAAATATTTTAAAGCTTTTATGATCTAAACATATCTTGTATGGCTCTTAGCTTCCCTTATTTTGGGATTTGAGTGCCACATTTTCACCAGGGCAGGTAAGTGTTTGAAGCCTACTTTAATTAAAGACTTTGCGGCTGTCAGGTTTTATTTAGAGTGTTTTTTCTTCTGCTGCAATAAGATTTTTGTCCCTAGGACCAGGAATTTTTTTGAGGCAAACCTGCTATTGGAAAAATTCTGGGCTTACTGTTTTGACCCATTCTTAAAACATTTAAAACATTGGTGGCTTGACTGGCATCCTGACATTCTGTTTTCAAAACGTTTGTGAATAAGTGAGCCAGAACAAATATTGAAGCAAATGGGATAGTAGGACAGCTGGGCAGCTAGCTTTTTCAGGAGAGGTCAGCATTGGCAGCCTCTGTTGGTCTCATGACAGAATTCCTTTAAATCATGTTTCCTAGGGGTATATGAATTCATTCTGTTTTGTGATGAATTGTGAGATTATGTCTTATACATAGGATTGCATGTAAATTATTGATGGTAGCTAGAGCAGCTTGTCAGTGGCCGACTCGTTACTGTTAGTTACTTTCTAATACTGTTTAAAATAATTTTCTAGCTATATCTAACAGAATTCATAATATTCTTATATCCCTTTTTAAACATTTGCTTTTATATACAAGAATGTAGGTATTTCTTTTTTTTATTCAATAAGTTTTTATTGAGTATTTCAAAAAGTAAATACAGAAATTGAAAATAAGTGGGTTGCAGAACATAAAGTAGGGTAATAAGTGATATACATCTTAGTGTGATATACTTTCAGAAGTAACGTTCCTGAGATAAGTATATAGGTATAGTTCTAGACCTACAGGTACTGTTAATACAATAGAATCACCTCTTGTAACCGCTAGATCAAAATCTATAGGGCCATATAGACCAACATTTGTCGAAAGTCGCACAATTCGATGAGTTTATTGCTATGAGACGTTCAAAAGTGTAATTCCTGTTAACAGCTTTAACTATGTCTGTTATATTCAAGGCTGTTGTGGATTTCCAGTTGCGTATGATCATTGATCTTGTCTTTAGCAATATGTGAGTCATTACATGTCTGAAGTCAGTGTGAAATTTCTCCATGTTTAGCCCTCATGCACACAGGCTGTTAAAAAAACGTTATGAAAACGCCAGTATCTTTGCAGTGATTTTTTTTAACTTTTTTCAGCTTTTTTCGGCGTTTTTGCAATAGCGTTTTTTAGCGTTTTTTAGCGTTTTTGAGCGTTTTTCCGCGTTAGTGTTTTTGAGCGTTTTTTTTTTTTTCAAATTTTTTTTTTTTTTTTTTCAATGGATCAAAAACGCTAAAAAACGTTGGAGAATGACGTTTTTGAGCGTTTTTGAGCGTTTTTCAGCGTTAGAGCGTTTTTACAGCTGAAAAACGTCTCTCAGAACCCACTGGTCCTGGGTTTTTTTTACAGCTTAAAAACTCCTATGCCACTTGCAGCTCAAAAACGCCTAGGTGGGCATGAAGCCATAGACTAACATAGACAGGCCTTTTTAAGCTGCAAAAAAAGCTCAAAAAAGCAGCTGTAAAAACGTCCGTGTGCATGAGGACTTAAGTGTAAGATTGCTATAGTCGGATCTGGGCGTGTGATCATTCCGGTTATAGAGGAGAGTAGTCTAAATACTTGCGTCCATGTACTTTTAATTGTGGGGCAATGCCATAGCATGCGTAGGAGAGAGCCAGTGTGTCCACATGCCCTCCAACAAAGTGGTGAAGTTCCAGGGAAATAGTTTGCCAATCTATATGGAGTATAATGCCATCTATTAAACAGTTTAATTGCTAGTTCCCAGTGCTTAACACAATGTGAAGCTTTATGTATTTCTTTGAATGATTGTCGCCATTGTTCTGTTGAGAAAATAGTGCCCAATTCATCCTCCCATTTTCTCATTGCTGTAGTATTGAGGAATGTGTTTTTATCCCTTATTTTATTGTAGAAAAAGGATATACCTTTTGTGTTACTGTCAGCAGTTGAGTAAAATTGCCATATTGTGTTTGGGAGGGAAATGGTCGGTCTAGTGTAGGATTTAAGGAAGTGTGTGATCCCCATGCATATGAGTTTCCTGTCATTCGGGAGATTATATTGAGTCATGATCTGATCAATAGATTTTAGTTGTGTTCCGTTATAGAGATCTAAGATGTTTGTGATACCTTTGCTTGTCAAGTGCTTTACCTTCAGTAAGGGAATCTTTGTCTCTAGTAGTGTCAGGGGTAGGGTATATTGTATGTCTTGTATGTCATTGTGTTTCTGTTCAAGTATGAATCTCCATGCTCTTGGTGAAATATGCATAGGGGGAGTAAAGGTTGCCACGTTCCATGGTGACCACCCATCGCTTAGCAATAATAGAGTTAAGTCTTTTGTTGGTGCTAATGCTGTTTCAATGTCCACCCATAGTGGTGTGTCCTCATTTTTGAGCCATAGTTTGGTCTGGTCTAGTCTAACTGCCCAGTAGTAGTCATATAAGGCCGCTAGGCCTGCCCCTGCTATTTTTTTGTGGGACGTGAAGTTGTTTTTGGAGCATCTAGCTTTTTTACCATTCCAGATATATTTCCAACCTAATTTTGTTATGTTGTGAATATAGTGAAGAGGTATGTGGATTGGTAAAGTGCGAAACACATACAGTATTTGAGGTAATATCATCATCTTATAGGCTGAGATTCTGCCAAGCCATGAGATTTCCTTGTTGGATATAGTCCTGATTTGGGCCTCCAGTTTGGCTGTTAGTGGTATCATATTGGATTTGACAAGCGTGGAGGTTTTATTTATAAGTGTGATACCAAGGTATGTTATGCCTCCTAAGCTCCACGTATAAGGCATTTGTGACTGTAACATTTTGCGTTTGTGGGGTGGAACTCCTAGATCCAATATTAATGATTTGGTGAAGTTGACTTTGTAGTATGAGACTTCCCCAAATGTGCTAAGAATTTCATGGGCTTGCGGTTGTGGTTGGATTGGTCAGAATGAGGATTACATCGTCAGCAAAGAGGTTTATAGTATGCGAGCTGGAGCCAAACTGGAAGCCCGTAATCAAGGGGTGAGATCTTATGGTCTCAGCTAGGGGTCCGATCATTAAGCTAAAAACTGTTGGGGATAGAGGGCACCCCTGCCTTGTTCCATTGGCGATGTCAAAGGATTTAGATAAGAACCCAGAGGAATAGACCTGTGCTGATGGGCATGAGTATAGAGCCATAATGGCTTGCGGTATGGGACCCTTGAATCCGAACTTGTTAAGAGTCTTTTTCATATAAGTCCAATGGACCCTGTCGAACGCCTTCTCTGCGTCAATCGACAATAACAGAGAAGGCGTTCGAGTTCTTTCAGCAAAGTTTATAACATTCACAATTCTTCTGGTTGCGTCAGAGGTTTTTCTCCCCCTCACGAAACCCATCTGGTCGCGCTTTATAATGTTTGGAATTATGTCTGTTAATCTTTTGGCTAATAGCTTGGCATATATTTTTATATCGGAGTTAAGGAGAGAAATAGGGCGGAAATTTGCTGGTGTAGTTGGTTCTTTACCTGGTTTTGGTAATGTCACTATGTATGCTTTCAGCATATCCTGAGGAAGAGTTGCGGTCTCAGCAGCTTTGTTGTATATTGTTGACATATGTGGTGATAGAATATTGGCAAATGTTTTGTAATATTCATTGGAAAAGCCAACAGACCCTGGAGATTTTCCATTGGGAAGAGTATTTATGTTTGTTCTATTTCCCGTATTGTTTTTTTTTTTTTTTAAACTTATTTTTATTCAAATTTTCCTTATAAGACACAAAGACACAAAGACATAAAGACATATACAAATTGGTTGTCTAGCTTGTACAGGTAATATCGCAAGTACATCAAAAAAAAAAAAAAAAAAAAAAAAAAAAAAATGAAAGGGAAAGAAAAAGAGAGGAATACATCCATGCAATACAATTTTAACATGTAAGTGAAAAGGGGATTTTTGGAATTTTTGGGCCGCCCCCCCACTGCCCATAAAGGCCTATACCTATTAACTAGAAATTACATTTAATCGTCGATTCTTGGTATCGTAACTGAAGCTAGTCCAACATTAGTAAGCAATGTTCATTTCCTCCAGCCACCCACTCCAAACCTTATTAAATTTCAATTGGCAGCCTCTATTAACCACTTGCCGACCGCCTAACGTATATATACGTCGGCAGAATGGCACGGGCAGGCAGAATCACGTACCTGTACGTGATCTGCCTCCCGCGGGCGGGGGGTCCGATCGGACCCCCCCCCGGTGCCATCGGCGGTCGGCATCTGACTGGGAGCGTCGGGAGGCGAGGGGGAGACCATCCGATCGTGGCCCCCCCCTCGCGATCGCTCCCAGCCAATGGGAATCCTCCTCTGCCTGTATGTAGTTTCACACAGGCAGAGGATGTGATGTCATCTCTCCTCGGTCTGGCAGTTTCCGTCCAGCGCCGAGGAGAGAAGACATGTAAGTCCACACAACACAAACACACACAGTAGAACATGCCAGGCATACTTTACACCCCCGATCCCCCCCCGATTGCCCCCCGATCCCCCCCCAATCACCCCCCCCTGTCACAAACTGACATTAGCAGTATTTTTTTTTTTTTTTTTTTTTTTTTCTGATTACTGCATAGTGTCAGTTTGTGACAGTTACAGTGTTAGGGCAGTGAGTATTACCCCCCTTTAGGTCTAGGATACCCCCCTAACCCCCCCTAATAAAGTTTTAACCCCTTGATCACCCCCTGTCACCAGTGTCACTAAGCGATCATTTTTCTGATCGCTGTATTAGTGTCGCTGGTGACGCTAGTTAGAGACGTAAATATTTAGGTTCGCCGTCAGCGTTTTATAGCGACATGGACCCCCATATACTATCTAATAAAGGTTTTAACCCCTTGATTGCCCCCTAGTTAACCCTTTCACCACTGATCACCGTATAACTGTTACGGGTGACGCTGGTTAGTTCGTTTATTTTTTATAGTGTCAGGGCACCCGCCGTTTATTACCGAATAAAGGTTTAGCCCCCTGATCGCCCGGCGGTGATATGCGTCGCCCCAGGCAGCGTCAGATTAGCGCCAGTACCGCTAACACCCACGCACGCAGCATACGCCTCCCTTAGTGGTATAGTATCTGTACGGATCAATATCTTTTTTTTTTTTTTTTCTTTTTTTTTTCTTTTTTTTTTTTTTTTTGCCACTTCAGCGAAGTATTTTTTAGGGACTATGTTTTCAACTTTTCAATTCAAGTCTATCCCAATATGTATTCACATCATTGTGGCTATTTTTTCTTATTTGATTCAAAAAAAAAAAATTTCGAAAGGAGAATTCTAGAAGAGACATCTCCAATAGAGAAAGGGAAAGAAAAGGAAATAAAGGGGAAACATAGTCCCTTCCCCCGTGATCCGCCTAAGCCTGCCCTCCCCCTACCCCCCCCTCGTTGCACCCGTGTGGCCCTACCCATTCCCGGCTCCAGCTCCTCCTCCAGTAGCTCATGTGCAAGTTCGAGTCGATATACTATTCCAAGTTTAGCAAGATACTACCTAGGTAGTTTTTTTTTTTTTTTTTTTTTTTTTTTTTTATAGCATTTAGCCTTTAGATTCCCCACAATTCTGCCGCTTGAAGTGAATACCTAAAATTCACCCAGTCCTTCCATATCTCCTCGAAGGTTTTCATCTCGGTTCCTTCACTATACTTCAAGTATTCTAGATTATAAATCTCGTTTATCTTGCCTAGCCACTCCCGTACCGTAGGTCTCCTTTTATCTTGCCAATATCTGGGGATGAGGCTTTTTGCAGCATTTAAGAGGTGGGGGAGTAATGACCTCAAATATGCCTTCGTGGGAACTTTCCTCCCGTGGTGCAAAAACACCCAGGGATCTAAGGGGATATCTGTCTTTAAGATCTTATTGATGATTTGCCTAATCTCCCCCCAGAATTCCATGATTACCGGGCACTGCCACCATATATGCGCCATAGTCCCTATTCCTCCACAGCCCCTCCAACATAACTGTGACCGTCCCTCCATAATTCTATGCGCTCTATCTGGGGTTATGTACATCCTTGTGAGAATCTTATAATTCATTTCTACTAGCTTGTAATTTACTGAAGTAGCGTTCACCCTTTTCATAATCCTCCCTACCTCCTGTCTGTCAATTTTTATACCTAGCTCTTCCTCCCACTTCTCCACGAATCTCAGGTCTCCTACTCCCTCTAACTCATTGAGCGCTCTGTATGTCTTGGCTATACCTCCTCTCCCTTTTTTCTCGACACATAGTTTCTCCAGAGGGAGTAGTTTCTCTATCGGTCTGATTGGTTGCGGGAGTGAATCAACAAAGTGTTTCAGTTGGTAGTATCGCCAAGGATCTATTATCAACCATTCATTTTTGGCTTTTATTTCTGCCTCAGTACATATCTTCCCCTGTTTCATGACATCTTTTAATTGTAGATCTTCCTTTATAATCCACCTCCCAGACACCTCTTCTTTCCCTGGTGCAAAATAATCTGTATTTTTTAGAGGAATTAATGGTGAATTGAACTCCCAGTGCTCTTTTTTGTGTACGTTATCCCAAATATTAAGTGTATGCTTAGTTATATACGTTGTTTTTGTGCCCAATTTTCTATACTGTGGTGGGATCCAGACCATCTTGCTCAAATCCACTCCACTCATACTTTTTTCCATTTTCACCCATAATTTTTCTTCATTATTTTTAACCCAATCTAACAACCGTGATAAAGCAATCGCGAAATAATATTTTCTAATGTCTGGTGCCCCCCACCCCCCCTTCTTCCTGTCCTTTGTTAATTGTGCTAATTTTAATCTAGGTTTTCTCCCTCTCCATATAAATCTTAAGAAAACAGTGCGTAGCTTATTGAAGTAAGTCTGAGGGATTGGAATTGGTATCATTTGCAATTTGTAGATGATTTTTGGCAAGATTGACATCTTAAATAAGTTGATTCTCCCTCCCCATGATAGTTGGGTGTGTGAGATTCTGTTAAGGTCAGTTTTAATTTCATTAAGAAGTGGTATGAAGTTTGCAAGAAAAAGAGATTCCTTGGTGGTGGTTATTTTAATACCTAGGTAGTTGAGTTCCTTTGCCCCCCATTTAAATGGGAATGACGATTGGTACGCCGTGTCGCTCGCACTACCCTTTATTATCTCGAGTGTTTCTGATTTGGCCTGATTCACTCGGAAATTGGACAGTCTGCCATACTCTTTGAGAGTCTCTACCAAGTTCGGGAGTGAGATCATCGGGTGTGTGATATAGAACAGTACGTCGTCCGCAAAGGCGGCGAGTTTATACTCCTCTTCACCCACCTTTATCCCTCTAATATCCGGGTTGGTCCTTATCTTTGCCAGGAGGGGTTCTAAAGCAATCACAAACAACAATGGGGAGAGGGGGCACCCCTGTCTCGTACCATTGTACATTCTAAATGGTTTCGATAGGGTTCCGTTAATTTTCACTCGCGCTGAGGGATGTGAATATAAAGCTTTTATCCAGCTAATCAGTCTGTCCCCCAGGCCGATCTCCTCCAGGGTGTCCCAAATGAAGCCCCAGTCAACCCTGTCAAAGGCTTTCTCAGCGTCAATTGACAGGAGAAGACCTGGGGCCCCACTATCGTGGACACCCTGGACTGCCAGTAGCGTCTTGATGGCATTGTCCCTCCCCTCCCTACCTGGCACAAAGCCCACCTGGTCTGGGTGGATGATCCCATTAATTATGCTTTTCAGCCTATCAGCTAGGATTTTAGCAAATAACTTTGTATCGACGTTCAGGAGAGAAATGGGCCTGTAGCTCGAGCAAAGCGTATTATCTTTTCCTTCTTTCCAGATTACAGTGATGCTGGCCTCCAGTGCTTCGTTCCTCATCTCCCATTTCTCCCCTATTCCGTTCATATACGAACACAACCTGGGAGTCAAGAGTTCCTGAAATTTTTTGTAGTAGAGAGCAGTCAGGCCGTCAGGCCCGGGGCTTTTACCATTTGGGATTTCCTGAATAGCTTTCTTGATCTCTAACTCCGAAATGGGGGCCTCTAGTATGCATTTGTCGCTTTCTATTATCTTGGGTAGCATAGCTTCCTTTAAAAACTTTTTGGTTCTAGCACTTTTGCTACTTTTAATCTCTTGAGTGTTTTTAGTATTGATGGCATATAGCCCTCCATAGAATTCTTGGAAGGTATCTGCTATGTCCCCTGTTCTGAATCTAATTTCCCCAGACTTTGTCCTTATTTTCTCTACATAGTTGTTATTTTTCTTTTTTTTAAGGGCCCTTGCTAATAACTTCCCCGGTTTGTTCCCATTGATGTATCTGTCTTTTTTCAATAGATTAAATGTCTTGCGTGTTTCCTGCTCCATTAAATCCCTCAACTCTTCTCTTCTCCTCATTAATCTGGCCAGTATCTCCCCGTCTCCCGTTATCTTGTGTTGTTGCTCTAAGCCATGGATGTTCTTTAATAAGATATTCTTCTCCTTGGCCCTGCTCCTTTTTTTTTCGGATCCCACCATCATAAGTATGCCCCTAATGTAGGCTTTATGCGCCTCCCAAACTGTGGCTTCAGATGTCTCTCCTGGTACATTAATTTTAAAATACATATCTAATTCTTCTTTGATTCTTTTTTCTACCTCTTTATCATGTAGGAGCTCCTCATTTAACCTCCAGCCACTACTCTGTACTTGAGGCGTCCCTATTGTCCATTGGAAACTCACCGGGGCATGGTCAGAGAATGTGATGCTACCAATGCTCGACTCAGGTACCCTCTCTAGTAGTCTATGTTCTATAAGGAAAAAATCTATTCTCGAGTACGTCCCGTGCACGTGAGAGCGGTAGGTGTAGTCTCTGAGATCCAAATGCTGTGACCTCCATATATCCACCAGCTGGAGTCGGTGCATCTTCCTTTTAAACTTAGCCGCCCACACTCCGCTCCGCTCACGCACACGGGACGTACTGTCCATCCCTGGGTCCAGACACAGGTTAAAGTCGCCTGCTATTATGGCGCCCTCTCTCTTGAACTCCTCAAACTTGGATAAGACTCCCAATACGAATTTAATTGTGTTCTTATTTGGGCAGTATATATTTGCCAGGGAGCAAGCAGATCCATTTATTTTGCCTCTTAGAAAGATATACCTTCCTTCCGGATCGGTCCTTCTCTCCTCTAACTCGAACCTTACCCCTCTGGCGAACCCTATGGCGACTCCTTTTGCTCCCCTAACAGGAGAGTCCCCATAGTACCATACCGGAAAATCCCTGGAGTATATTTTTTGATGATTATTAATACATAAATGCGTCTCTTGGAGCATAGCGACATCGGCTTTTAAGAATTTTAGTTCATTTAAAATATTGGCTCGTTTTATAGGTGTATTCATGCCTCTTACATTATAGGATATAAAATTGACCCTAGACATTATAGATTACTTTCTTCTTTTTTTTTTTTCTTCCCTTTTTCCTTTTTTTGACCTTCGGGTGTCTACACTTAGTAAGGAGCTGGGTCACTCTTGTCCCCTCCGCTCTAGTGCCCCCCCCCTCCCCCTCCCTAACCCCCCAAACCACTCTCAATCCCTCGCCCTCCCTCCTCCCCCCCTCCTTATCCGCCCGATCCCCCCCTCCCATCCCCCCCCCCCTTCCCCCCTCCCTCTCTATCCGAGTCGCCCGGGGTCGGCTATCCTTCCTCGGTCTCCTATTGGGGTAAAAGAAAGAAGACGTAGAAAGAAACCGGTCCCCCTTTCCCATCTCTTGTCTACCCGGTTAACCCCTCTGAGGTTGAGCTCCGCTGCTGACACTCGACGGGGCTCGTTTTTTCCCCCCAGATGGATTTTGGGGGGGAGAAGTGTCTCACCTCAGCCCCGGCTCCCCCGTCCCCCACCCATCCCCCCCAACCCAACCGCCCAAGGCCCCCATCGTCTATTTAGATTTATATGGTCCAGACTCATTCCCGTTTCTTTTAGTATAGCTGGATATTTAAATTAATCATCGTCTGGAATGGTTAACTGGTTGCCATGTCTGTGATACTTCTGCGATTCCTCCGGTTGCCCGGTTTTCCCACCATCCGGGTATTTCTATTATTGGCAAGTTGAAATGTTTACAGAATTTAGGCGTGTCTTCTGGGAACCTCAGGACTGCCGTTCTTCCCTCTTTGCGCCCCGTTAAACATGCGGGAAATCCCCATTGGTATTGAATCTCTTGCGACTTCATCTGCTCTAATAGGGGTTTTAACGTCCTTCTCCTTGCTAGGGTCTCCACTGCTAGATCAGGGAAAATTTGAAGGGTGGATTCCTCATATTTTAAAGGTTGGTTTGTTTTCATGAAAATCCTAATCTTTTCCTTTTCCTGGAAATTGTGGAATCTCACTATGACGTCTCTTGGCACTTCTCCCGATATTTCGGCAGGTTTCCTCACCCTATGAATTCTTTCGAGCTTGATTTTTTTGTCTGAGCCTGCTTTATTCACTATATGACCGAAGATGCTATTTATTTTTTCCTGTAGATTGTCATTTTCGCCTCTTGTCTCAGGTAGGCCTCTAATCCTCAGGTTTTTCCTTCGGCTACGGTTTTCTTGGTCCTCGATTTTATACAGTAGATTTCTTTGGTCTCTTTGCATCTCGGCCATCTGTGTTTTAAGCCTTTTGATCTCCTCTCCCTGTATCGTCAAGTTCTCTTCTGTGGCCTCCACCCTTTGCAATAGGTGATTCATGCTCTCTTGTATTATTGCGATTTCGCCTTTTATTGACACTTCTAATTTTGTGAACATTTCCGCCATTTCATCCTTAGTTGGTAGCTGTTTTTTTTGTCGGGTCTCCATTGATGATTCGTCTAACAGCGTCGCGCCTCCTACTGGGGTCTCCGTCACTGCCGGCTGTTTCTTTGTTCCGTTCCTCTGCGGGCTCTCTGTTTGTTTATTTTTTGTTCCAGACGAGTTCTCCGAGTTTTCTTTTGTCCCTTCTTGTATTATATATTTTCTTATAGTTCCCGGACTAGCGCTCACTCTAGGTGGAATTCCTGGGGTCCCTTTCCCAGCCTTACCCCTCATCTCCTCCTGTTTCCTAACTGAGTGTTTTTCTGGCGTCCAGGTCGCTGATTGGTTGCTTCTTCCTATACCTCCAAAGGTTGTCTACTGCTTCTTGTGAAGAGGATTGGGGGTGAGGGTCTGCTCGGTCTATTGTCGGGGCCGAGATCTATCTACTATACTCCACTTCCTTATCTCTAAGGCAGGAGTAATCCTTTAGCTAAACAGTTCAGTCCCCCACGTCGTACAGGTCAGATAAGTCAGATGAGACCAATGTCTCTACAGCGTTTAATACTCTATAGTTACGGCGGAGGAGGCACAAAATGACACAGCATACAATACCAGTTTCCCCAACAGTCCTGCATAAGATTCCTCCCTCGTTTTCCCCTTATGGGTTTTCACAATCCTGCATCTTAGACCATTCACAACTGTTCAGCATAAACTGTCACATCTACTTTTTTTTTTTTCAAACTTCACCCAGGACACTGCCGCTACTTCCTTCCTCCTGGGTTTGGCAACTCCTCATAAGTTTTTTTTTTTTTTTTACCTACTCCGACGGTGTCCAGCTCTTTTCAAAGCTCCGAGGGCTCACTGCGATCCTCCCTCACAGCTGTTCTGAGCCTCCTTCCTACCTTACTGCTGCTGCACTGCCATCAGGCTCTCTCTTCAGCTCCGGATCTTTAGTTTTTTCACCGGGGGGTTCGGCGGGTTCGGCGGGTGTCCTGCCGCTTTCAGACAGCCTCGGGAAGACGGGCAGGGGGGCCGTGGGGGGAAGCTATACGGCCATGTCTCCGATCAGCCGCATTTCGGGAGAGCCCGTGCTGCGTGCACACAGGACGAGCTTGGCGTCCACACTAACCCCGCCTCAACATCCGGCTCCTCCCTCCAACCCTTGCTGTACGGATCAATATCTGATCCGATCAGATCTATACTAGCGTCCCCAGCAGTTTAGGGTTCCCGAAAACGCAGTGTTAGCGGGATCAGTCCAGATACCCGCTAGCACCTGCGTTTTGCCCCTCTGCCCGGCCCACCCAAGTGCAGTATCGATCGATCACTGTCACTTACAAAACACTAAACGCATAACTGCAGCGTTCGCATAGTCAGGCCTGATCCCTGCGATCGCTAACAGTTTTTTTTGGTAGCGTTTTGGTGAACTGGCAAGCACCAGCCCCAGGCAGCGTCAGATTAGCGCCAGTACCGCTAACACCCACGCACGCACCGTACACCTCCCTTAGTGGTATAGTATCTGATCGGATCAATATCTGATCCGATCAGATCTATACTAGCGTCCCCAGCAGTTTAGGGTTCCCACAAACGCAGTGTTAGCGGGATCAGCCCAGATACCTGCTAGCACCTGCGTTTTGCCCCTCCGCCCGGCCCAGCCCAGCCCACCCAAGTGCAGTATCGATCGATCACTGACACTTACAAAACACTAAACGCATAACTGCAGCGTTCGCAGAGTCAGGCCTGATTCCTGCGATCGCTAACAGTTTTTCTGGTAGCGTTTTGGTGAACTGGCAAGCACCAGCCCCAGGCAGCGTCAGGTTAGTGCCAGTACCGCTAACACCCACGCACGCACCGTACACCTCCCTTAGTGGTATAGTATCTGATCGGATCAATATCTGATCCGATCAGATCTATACTAGCGTCCCCAGCAGTTTAGGGTTCCCACAAACGCAGTGTTAGCGGGATCAGCCCAGATACCTGCTAGCACCTGCGTTTTGCCCCTCCGCCCGGCCCAGCCCAGCCCACCCAAGTGCAGTATCGATCGATCACTGACACTTACAAAACACTAAACGCATAACTGCAGCGTTCGCAGAGTCAGGCCTGATCCCTGCGATCGCTAACAGTTTTTTTGGTAGCGTTTTGGTGAACTGGCAAGCACCAGCGGCCTAGTACACCCCGGTCGTAGTCAAACCAGCACTGCAGTAACACTTGGTGACGTGGCGAGTCCCATAAGTGCAGTTCAAGCTGGTGAGGTGGCAAGCACAAGTAGTGTCCCGCTGCCACCAAGAAGACAAACACAGGCCCATCGTGCCCATAGTGCCCTTCCTGCTGCATTCGCCAATCCTAATTGGGAACCCACCACTTCTGCAGCGCCCGTACTTTCCCCATTCACATCCCCAACCAAATGCAGTCGGCTGCATGAGAGGCATTTTCTTTATGTCCTCCCGAGTACCCCTACCCAACGAACCCCCCCAAAAAAGATGTTGTGTCTGCAGCAAGCGCGGATATAGGCGTGACACCCTCTATTATTGTCCCTCCTGTCCTGACAATCCTGGTCTTTGCATTGGTGAATATTTTGAACGCTACCATGCACTAGTTGAGTATTAGCGTAGGGTACAGCATTGCACAGACTAGGCACACTTTCACAGGGTCTCCCAAGATGCCATCGCATTTTGAGAGACCCGAACCTGGAACCGGTTACAGTTATAAAAGTTAGTTACAAAAAAAAGTGTAAAAAAAAAAAAAAAAAAAACACATACAAAAATATAAAATAAAAAAAAAATAGTTGTCGTATTATTGTTCTTTCTCTCTCTATTCTCTCTCTCTATTGTTCTGTTCTTTTTTACTGTATTCTATTCTGCAATGTTTTATTGTTATTATGTTTTATCATGTTTGCTTTTCAGGTATGCAATTTTTTATACCTTACCGTTTACTGTGCTTTATTGTTAACCATTTTTTTGTCTTCAGGTACGCCATTCACGACTTTAAGTGGTTATACCAGAATGATGCCTGCAGGTTTAGGTATCATCTTGGTATCATTCTTTTCAGCCAGCGGTCGGCTTTCATGTAAAAGCAATCCTAGCGGCTAATTAGCCTCTAGACTGCTTTTACAAGCAGTGGGAGGGAATGCCCCTCCCCCCCCCAACGTCTTCCGTGTTTTTCTCTGGCTCTCCTGTCTCAACAGGGAACCTGAAAATGCAGCCGGTGATTCAGCCAGCTGACCATAGAGCTGATCAGAGACCAGAGTGGCTCCAAACATCTCTATGGCCTAAGAAACCGGAAGCTACGAGCATTTTATGACTTAGATTTCGCCGGATGTAAACAGCGCCATTGGGAAATTGGGAAAGCATTTTATCACACCGATCTTGGTGTGGTCAGATGCTTTGAGGGCAGAGGAGAAATCTAGGGTCTAATAGACCCCAATTTTTGCAAAAAAGAGTACCTGTCACTACCTATTGCTATGATAGGGGATATTTACATTCCCTGAGATAACAATAAAAATGATTAAAAAAAAAAAAAAAATGAAAGGAACAGTTTAAAAATAAGATAAAAAAATAATAATAATAAAGAAAAAAAAAAAAAAAGCACCCCTGTCCCCCCTGCTCTCGCGCTAAGGCGAACGCAAGCGTCGGTCTGGCGTCAAATGTAAACAGCAATTGCACCATGCATGTGAGGTATCGCCACGAAGGTCAGATCGAGGGCAGTAAGTTTAGCAGTAGACCTCCTCTGTAAATCTAAAGTGGTAACCTGTAAAGGCTTTTAAAGGCTTTTAAAAATGTATTTAGTTTGTCGCCACTGCACGTTTGTGCGCAATTTTAAAGCATGTCATGTTTGGTATCCATGTACTCGGCCTAAGATCATCTTTTTTATTTCATCAAACATTTGGGCAATATAGTGTGTTTTAGTGCATTAAAATGTAAAAAAGTGTGTTTTTTCCCCAAAAAATGCGTTTGAAAAATCGCTGCGCAAATACTGTGTGAAAAAAAAAATGAAACACCCACCATTTTAATCTGTAGGGCATTTGCTTTAAAAAAAATATATAATGTTTGGGGGTTCAAAGTAATTTTCTTGCAAAAAAAAAATATTTTTTTATGTAAACAATAAGTGTCAGAAAGGGCTTTGTCTTCAAGTGGTTAGAAGTGTGGGTGATGTGTGACATAAGCTTCTAGATGTTGTGCATAAAATGCCAGGACAGTTCAAAACCCCCCCAAATGACCCCATTTTGGAAAGTAGACACCCCAAGCTATTTGCTGAGAGTCATGTTGAGTCCATGGAATAATTTATATTGTGACACAAGTTGCGGGAAAGAGACAATTTTTTATTTTTTTTATTTTTTTTTGCACAAAGTTGTCACTAAATGATATATTGCTCAAACATGCCATGGGAATATGTGAAATTACACCCCAAAATACATTCTGCTGCTTCTCCTGAGTATGGGGATACCACATGTGTGGGACTTTTTGGGAGCCTAGCCGCGTACGGGACCCCGAAAACCAAGCACCGCCTTCAGGCTTTCTAAGGCCGTAAATTTTTGATTTCACTCTTCACTGCCTATCACAGTTTCGGAGGCCATGGAATGCCCAGGTGGCAAAAAAACCCCCCAAATGACCCCATTTTGGAGAGTAGACACCCCAAGCTATTTGATGAGAGGTATAGTGAGTATTTTGCAGACCTCACTTTTTGTCACAAAGTTTTGAAAATTGAAAAAAGAAAAAAAAAAAATTTTTTTCTCGTCTTTCTTTATTTTCAAAAACAAATGAGAGCTGCAAAATACTCACCATGCCTCTCAGCAAATAGCTTGGGGTGTCTACTTTCCAAAATGGGGTCATTTGGGGGGGGGTTTGTGCCACCTGGGCATTCCATGGCCTCCGAAACTGTGATAGGCAGTGAGGAGTAAAATCAAAAATGTACGCCCTTAGAAAT
Organism: Aquarana catesbeiana; assembly: GCF_042186555.1. Taxonomy (NCBI): domain Eukaryota; kingdom Metazoa; phylum Chordata; class Amphibia; order Anura; family Ranidae; genus Aquarana; species Aquarana catesbeiana. The sequence goes on from NC_133332.1 coordinate 96,159,611, forward strand.
CCTGAAGGCAGTGATTGGTTTTCGGGGTCCCGTACGCGGCTAGGCTCCCAAAAAGTCCCACACATGTGGTATCCCCATACTCAGGAGAAGCAGCTAAATGTATTTTGGGGTGCAATTCCACATATGCCCATGGCCTGTGTGAGCAATATATCATTTAGTGACAACTTTGTGCAAAAAAAAAAAAAAAATTTGTCACTTTCCCGCAACTTGTGTCAAAATATAAAACATTCCATGGACTCAACATGCCTCAAAGCAAATAGCTTGGGGTGTCTACTTTCCAAAATGGGGTCATTTGGGGGGGTTTTATGTCATCTGGGCATTTTATGGCCTTCAAAACTGTGATAGGTAGTGAGGAGTAAAATCAAAAATGTACGCCCTTAGAAATCCTGAAGGCAGTGATTGGTTTTCGGGGCCCCGTACGCGGCTAGGCTCCCAAAAAGACTCACACATGTGGTATCCCCATACTCAGGAGAAGCAGCTAAATGTATTTTGGGGTGCAATTCCACATATGCCCATGGCCTGTGTGAGCAATATATCATTTAGTGACAACTTTTTGTAATTTTTTTTTTTTTTTTTTGTCATTGTTCAATCACTTGGGACAAAAAAAATGAATATTCAATGGGCTCAACATGCCTCTCAGCAAATTCCTTGGGGTGTCTACTTTCCAAAATGGGGTCATTTGTGGGGGTTTTGTACTGCCCTGCCATTTTAGCACCTCAAGAAACGACATAGGCAGTCATAAATTAAAGGCTGTGTAAATTCCAGAAAATGTACCCTAGTTTGTAGACGCTATAACTTTTGCGCAAACCAATAAATATACACTTATTGACATTTTTTTTACCAAAGACATGTGGCCGAATACATTTTGGCCTAAATGTATGACTAAAATTGAGTTTATTGGATTTTTTTTAGAACAAAAAGTAGAAAATATCATTTTTTTTCAAAATTTTCGGTCTTTTTCCGTGTATAGCGCAAAAAATAAAAACGGCAGAGGTGATCAAATACTATCAAAAGAAAGCTCTATTTGTGGGAAGAAAAGGACGCAAATTTCGTTTGGGTACAGCATTGCATGACCGCGCAATTAGCAGTTAAAGCGACGCAGTGCCGAATTGTAAAAAGTGCTCTGGTCAGGAAGGGGGTAAAACCTTCCGGGGCTGAAGTGGTTAAGATAGGTATCTTTATATAGTGGAAGATTATCGTTAACCAAACGTTTCCACTGAACATTTGTGGGGGGATAGGGCTTCTTCCATTGAAATGTTATGGTTTTCCTAGCGTAAAATAGAAGCAAACCAATCATCGTGCGTTTAGCTACAGCAGGAACTAATTTTTTTATAAGGCCCAACATACAAATCTCCATAGACAGTGGTAGATTAGTGGATGCAATTTTATTGATTAGGCCTAGTACCTCCCCCCAGAATTGTTGTATCTTTGGACAATGCCAAAAGATATGGGAAAAATCTCCGGGGGTGTAGCTACATCTCCAACACTTAGGGGAGTGGGCAGGATTTATCAAATGAAGTCTGTGGGGAGTGAAATACGCCCGGTGGACTATTTTAAATTGGACTAACTTGTCACGTATAGAGACTAGCGAACTAAAAGGGAAGTCCCAAACACCATCCCAATCTTCGCCACTCAAAGCTGGAATGTCACGCTGCCAACGGGACAAAAGGCCGTCCAACGGAGGCAAGGACTCATAGATTAAATGCTGATATATGTGAGATATAGGTTTTTTTGTACAACCGGATCTAAGAGTAGTCTCCAGTTTAGACTGTATTAATATACAGGACGAACGTGGGAATTGGGCTTCGAAAGCATGCGAAAGTTGAAGATAACGGAACTGATAGTGCTGCGGAAGATTATACTGGGAGGAAAGCTGACAAAAAGAAAGCAGTGAGGTGCAAGACACCACTTGTGAGATTAATTTTATACCATATCTAGTCCATATCTGGGGGTCAATAGATTTGTAAAAATGTGGTAAATTGGGGTTTAGCCATAGGGGTGTATTAGGGGAAATTCCCATCTGGCTGTGTTTTTCAATAGCCAAGCCCATTTTCCAGGCCCGTAAAGTAGTAAGCATAGACGGAGTTAATAAGTGTGGGGCACATGGGCCTCTGTAAATTAGGTATTGAAGAGATTCCCAGGAGCCTGCCACGGTGGCCTCCAAAGCGGAGGCCACATTGGTTTTATCAGGATTTAGCCACCAGACCACTGTCACCAGCTGTGTCGCCAAAAAGTACTTATAGCAATCCGGAAAGGCCATACCACCCTGCGATAGTGGCCTCATTAATGTAGTTAACTTATATCTTGGTGGTAAGGAGCCCCAGAGAAACTCTGAAAAGCGTTGGTTTAGTTTAGTAAAGAAGGATTTAGGAATCCACTGCGGGGAATGGCGGAATAAATATATGAATTTGGGGATGACCTTCATTTTAAGCAAGTTGACCCTTCCCCATACCGATAGGGGGAGATTATTCCATGCCTTGAGTTTAGCTTTCATATCCCCCACTACCGGATCCAAGTTTAATTTAAGAAAATCTGAGGCTTGTGCAGAGACACAAACCCCAAGATATTTAAAGGAGTCAACCCACTTTAATGGGCTATCTGGAGAGGATGTCAATTTGGCTGCTTGATCTATTGGAAATAGAGTAGATTTTGGCCAGTTTACCCGGAGGCCCGTTACCATGGAGAAAGTGTTGAGGAGTGACAGAGCACCCTGAAGTGATGGACCCGCGTCCCCCAAAAATAAAACCATGTCGTCAGCATACAGGGCTACCCTCTCCTCCAGCATGCCTATCCTAAGCCCCTTAATATGAGGCGATGTACGGAGAGCCTCTGCAACTGGCTCTATAGCTAGAGCAAATAGAGCCGGAGAAAGAGGGCAGCCCTGTCTAGTTCCCCGAAACAGTTGAAATGGAGTTGAGAGTCTGGAGCCCAAACGAATCGATGAGATGGGACACCTATAGATCACCTGCAACCATGATATAAACCGTAGTGGAAAACCCATTCGACGTAGAGTCTCCCACAAAAAGGGCCACTCCACAGTGTCGAATGCCTTTTCTATATCTAGTAGGGCAATAGCTCTGGTACTGGAGTTATTGTGTTGGGCATGAATATTGGTAAAGAGTCTCCTAAGATTAACGTCGGTTGACCTTTTAGGCATAAATCCTGTTTGATCAGAGTCAATAACCGAAGGTAATAATGGATATAGACGGGTAGCCAGCAGTTTGGTTAAGATTTTCAGGTCATTATTCAATAGGGCTATTGGCCTATATGAGGCACATAGCTCTGGGTCCTTAAGGTCCTTATGGATCAAAGTAAGATAGGCCTGGTGCATTGAAAGGGGCAGATCACCCTTGGATAGGCAGAGGGTGTATAATTGGGCCAGGATGGGTGCCGAAAATGCTGCATGTGCCCTATAAAATTCTATAGGAAGACCATCCGGCCCTGGCGCCTTGCCCAAAGGGAAGGACCGTATAATTTTTAAAACCTCTAAGGCCGAAATAGGGCGTACCAACGATTCTCGTTCCTCATTCGACAGCCAGCCAAGTGCTAGTGGATCTAAAAGGTTTTGCAACATCTCTGGCTGGAAGTCGGGGGGAAGAGCAGAGGTATAAAGAGTTTGGTAAAAGGCTTTAAACATTTGTAAGATTTCTACCTGAGAGGTCACCTTATCCCCAGTTGAAGACCGCAGGCCCGAAACCACTGTGGATGGATATTCATGCTGTGCCAACATGGCCAGGAAACGACCATTCTTGTCCCCCTGTTCAAATAGTCGCTGTCTACCTTTATGCATATCCAATCTTGTAACTTCCGTTAAATGTAAATTTAGTGAACTGCGGGCGGCATTTAATGCGTCAAAATGAGCTGCTGTAGGATCTGTACTATAGATTAATGTTTGATCCTCTACCATCTGTTGTAACCTGTAAGTTTCCCGGCCCTGCTGTTTCTTGACACTAGCGATAATAGAGATATATTGCCCTCTTGTATAGGCCTTGAAGGTGTCCCAGACCGTCTGTGGGGTCGAGGAGCCTTCATTAAGTTCCCAAAACTCAACTAGTCTGGGTGGGATAGTGTCAGCCACCTCAGGGTGGGAAATCCACTGTGCCCCCAGCCTCCACAGGGCCGCATCTCGGCGTGCAGGCGAGCGAAGCTCGATTACCAGTGGGCTATGATCGGACAACCCACTGGGTAGGTATTTAGCCCCTATTACATCCGTCAACAGGATTGAATTAGAGAAGGCTAGGTCAATCCGTGAGGCAGTCCTATGTGAGGCCGAAAAGCATGAGTATGCCCTAATAGCCGGGTGTTTCCATCTCCATATCTCCTGTAGCCCCATTGCCTGTGCCCATATAGATAGTTCAGAGCTATAGTTTTTTGATGGGACTGGTCTGTCCAAATCTGGGGAGATAGTAGAGTTGAAATCCCCCATCACCAGCAATTTCGCTGGATAAAAAGGAGCTGCTTTTTCCAAAACCTTATATAATAAATCATGTGTAAAAGGTGGAGGAATATAAACATTTATGATTATATATCGCTGAGACCAGTGTGAAAACACCACCATTGCAAACTTGCCCTGGGGGTCCGTGCACACGTCCTCAATAACACAGGGGAATTTCTTGTGTATTAGGATTGAGACCCTTCTAGCATAAGAGGAGTAAGTCGCATGGATGGCCCTCTGAATCCAGGGTTTTTTTAGAGTTAAAACCTTGCTGCCTGTGAGGTGGGTTTCCTGTAGGAGAATAAAATGTGGAGAGTGGGTTTTTAGATATCTCATCAACAGTGCCCGTTTAAATTTAGAATTAAGACCTCTCACATTCCATGAAAGGACCGAAAAGGTTTCAGCTAAGGAAGTGGCCATATAGGTTTAAGAAGCCATGGCCAAGTAAAATGACTAGGGGAACACCATTTGGGGTAACTCACAAGCAGCAAGATTTTTACAATATACCATGTACCAGCAATGTTAATTTTTAAGGCAATTTTTGAAACAAGCTTATACAAACCATGACAAAGACCAACATAAAACAACACAAAAATATATATACCCAAGCACGAAGTGCTTATCCGACTAAGTCCCATCTCCTCTCAAAAAACAAAAAAAGGAGGAGGAGAGTTGGGATTAGTTTTCTCCCAAAAAAAAAAAAAAAAAAAAAAGAACACACACGCAAGCTGCAACTGTATTGCAACTATATTGCAGATATACCCCTAAAAGGGGATATCGTACTACTACTACTATTTGTTCAGGCACCCTTTAGCCGAACAAATATATAAAAAAGGAAAAAAGGAAAAACCCATCCAATACCTATCTAAAAAAAAAAAAAAAAAAAAAAAAAAAAAAAGGGGGACGGGATGGGGAGAAAAGGGCAGGAGGGGGAGGGAAAAAAAAAAAAAAAAAAAGAAGAGAAAAAAGGAGACAAAAAAGGAAGCAACAGAGAGTAATTGAGGTGGGGTTGGGTTCTAATTATCTAACTCTTGGCTCTTAGTGTAAGAGATATAGTCCAAGTCCAAGTCCAAGTCCAAAGGGCTGAGCATTCCAACTCCAAATAAAGTACATTTATCTAAGCATTCATTAGGAGACCACAGAATAGCAAAAAAATTTTAGACACTATAGGGGTGCACTATAATGGACTATAGTAGTAAGGATGGTACAAAAAAAAAAAAAAAAAAAAAAACACATGCGTCACCCACGGCCATCTAACCAGGATATAGCGGCCTCCGAATTGGTGAAAAAGAATGTTCGGTCCCCGTCTGCAACTCGAAGCTTGCTGGGATATAATAAGCTAAATTTAAGACCTTTATCCCTTAGGCGTCTTCTGACCTCTGTAAAGGCCCGGCGTCGCTGCTGGACTTCAGGGGAATAATCAGGAAACAACATGATTTTTGCATTATTAAACCGCAGTTCTTGTTTATCTCTAGCTGCAGCTAATATCTTATCTCTGTCTCTGAAATTCAAAAGTCTCAATAAAAGAGGCCTGGGAGGATTACCAGGGGCTGGAGGGGTTGGTGGAATCCTATGCGCCCTCTCTACCACGAATGTAGGGGGCATAGCAGGTAAGTCCAACAATAATATAAGAAAGGATTCCACAAACTCAGCTGGTTTATTACCTTCTGTTTTTTCCGGTAGGCCTATGATCCTTAGATTGTTTCTCCTCATGCGATTTTCTGTGTCTATCGACTTATCTTGTAGGGCTTTTACCTGCAGCTGCAAAGCGCGAAGGTTCCTGGAGTCTGCACTGGTAACGTCCTCCAGTTGTGAGATCCGACTCTCAGCCTCTACGAAGCGGGATCTAAATTTGTCCATATCATGCCGAATTAAGCTGATATCTGAAGCCAAATGGTCTATTTTAACCATCACCTTTTCATTTCCAGCTTTAATTGCTGCCAGCAGCTCAGCATGGGAGGCCGCGTGAGAGGCTACAGGTGGAGACGGATCAGGGAGCGTCTGCGTGCCAACTGACATGTTTGGTATGGGAAGCCTCGGAGGTAATATCGCGGCGGCGGCAGCAGGCACAACAACGGCAGCAGGCTTAGCAGGCTTAACAGAGCCAAGAGCAGCAGCAGCAGAGGCAGCAGAGCCGGCAGGGGTGGTGGTGGAGACCGCAGGCACTGTGGAGGACCGGAGCCTACCCGGAGATATGGTGGGACCTCGCGGTGCACCGAAAGCCTTTTTCTTTCCCAGGGTGCCTGTATACGAACGGGTCTGGTGAGAATCGGAACTGAGAGTCGCTGGAAGTCAGAGAGTCAGACCGGCCAATGCCAGAGAAATTTCAGGATGAATGGTTGGAGCGGAGCTCAGCCCGCACACGTCCTCTCACTCACTCACTCTCTCTCACATCCCCGCAGTCGACGCCCCCTTGTAATTGGTGCGTTCAGGGTTTCTAGCTGGAGTGCTGAAAGAGTTGGGAGAGTGATATTCTTTAGGAATGCTTCAATCTTTTCCACTGTTGGTTGGCATGTGTTGGGGTCCATGTGCAGGTTGTATAGTGAACCATAGTAGTCTGCAAATTGGTCAGCTATAGCTTGTGGGTTAATGATTTTGTGTGTTAGTGTAGGATGTTGTAGGAAAGCTATTCTTGTTTTGGTGCGGGCCACCTTTAATCTGTTTGCTAGATATTTGCCTGCTCTATTAGCATTTGCATAGTAAGTTAGTTGAAGGCGTCGGAGATGCATGCCATATTGTTGGAAAAGAATATTTCTACGTTTTTCTCTGAGGGAGTTTAATTTTTCAGTTAATGGTAATGTGGGGGATTTTTTGTTTTGAGTGGTAACATTGTGTATTTCTAAGAGAACATTGTTAAGCTGCTGAGCCCGTCTCTTCTTTTCTCTGGCTCCTGTTTGAATCAAAATGCCTCTCATGAAGGCCTTGTGTGAATTCCACAAGATGTATGGGTCGGTGACTGAACCGTTGTTGTCTAAGAAAAAATGTTTTAAGTGCTGAGATAGTAGTGTTTGGTATTGTGGGTCTTGGAGAATACGTGTTTCGGCGCCAGATGGGGGGTGAGGAGGAAATTCCCCTCTCCGCAACAGACATAGAGATAGCAGGGTGATCTGACCACGTAAAATCATGGATTGTCGTTGTTTCAATATTTTGTAGGAGCCATTTATCCGTTAAGAATAAGTCTATGCGGGAGTATGAGCAATGTCTGCTTGAGAAAAAGGTGTAGTCCCTTTCATAGTCATGTAGACATCTTCCTTGTGTAGTAATGATTGAAGGGATAAAGTTCCTTTACCTGAAGATGTATCCAAAAGTGGGTCCAGATTCGCATTAAAGTCTCTGCAAATCAGAAGATTGCCATATTTCAAGGCTTTTGCTTTTTATAGCACTTTTTTAATTAATCTGATTTGGTGCGAATTCGGTGCGTATAGCGCTACGATGGTGTATGGGTTGGAGTTAATATCCCCTGTGGCAATGATGTACCTGCCCTCTTCATCAATAACAATTTCTTTGGGTACAAAGGATAAGGAATTTTTGAAGGCTAAGAGGACACCCCCTGTTTTGCGATGCGGCGTACAGGCCATGTAGATGTGTGGGTAGTCCTTATGTGCGCAGTGGGGAGTGTTGTCTAGTTGAAAGTGCATTTCTTGGACGCACAAAATGTCCGCCTTTTGTTTGTGAGCTTCCTTCCATAAAGAAAAACGTTTAGTCGGGTGGTTTAAACCTCTAGCATTAATTGAAAGGCAGGTGATCGTCATTTTAATAGACGTGTGGTAGATCATGAGGCTGTGTGGTATGGGTACTCACTGTGACCATAGGTATCATCCAGTGGTGCATGGTTGTTGTTGGGGACGACAAGCTGTAGCGAATCCTCTGCTGATTCGGAGGTGAGATTATTTCGTAAGAGGTTGCATATATCACTTAGAGAAGGAGATAAAGAAAAAAAACTGAAAACCAAACACAAGTAAACATAAGTAACATAAGAAATGGATCTTACAATAGATCCTCATGCAGATGTAGCTGCTATTGGTGTTATAGGGGTAAGGCAGAGATTCTGAGTTAGAAACTCAGCCCTGGAGATAAACCAGTGAGAGCTTGGTTTTCAATTATGAGCTTCCACCTGCCCGTTTCTTGCTGGAACGTTTGTAGGACACTACCTGCCAATCATTTTGAATGAATGAGGGCCCTGCCAGATGAGCTTGATGTGTAGGCTGAACCGCAATGATATTCTATCCCTTTAAAGCGGTAATCCCTTCTTTCAGAGTGGATACTGAGACAGTGACCCCGTTATGGGTGATAGAGAGCGTGGCAGGGTACTTACATCTATGGAGGATTTTGTGGTTCCTCAAGGCTTTCGTGACCGTTAACAGGTTACGGCAACGTTGTAAGGTGTGCCTGGAGAGATCCGGGAGCAGTCTGATGTTCACATACTGCTGAGGGACGTTATCCTGTTTGCGTGAGGCCTGGGGTACCCGGTCTTTTATGTGGTAGAAGTGCATCCTCAATAGGACATCTCTGGGCATGTCAGCAGGGAGAAAGGACGGTTTAGGGACTCTGTGTATTCTATCCACTAGAAGGTCATGTGCTGAAGCATCTGGCACGAGTGTGGAGAATAAGGTCTGGACAAATTGTAGGAGCTGGTTAGGGGGAATATCTTCTGGGATTCCTCTCAGTTTAAGGTTATTCCTCCTGGACCTGTCCTCGAGGTCGGCCATTTTATCCTTTATCCATGTAATGTCCTCCCCCTGAGCTGTATGGGCCTCCACCATCACATTGTATGCTGAGGTGTATTCCTCCATTTTATTTTCCACCTGATGTACTCTGTGGCCTATGGCTTGTACCTCCCTCTGGCACTCTGTTATCCCCCTGACCATGTCTGCTTGCAATGAGGAGCGTAATGACAGAAGCATGTTTTTTAATAAGGTGTCTGAGACAGGCCGGTCTGCGGTGGGGAATTCCTTGATAGGATCCCTGTCAGTGTTGCCCTGGTGTGTGGGATCGCTGTGAGGTCCGCTTACCTCCATGCCCGGATCACTTCCCTGTCTGGTTGGAGAGTCTCTCCGCAGCTTCGATTTGGCCGGGCTTCTCGTGGAAGGCCTGGATGGGCCTGAGGAGGACACGCTGGGCGGATTTGAGGAATGAATGAAGGCTGATGTCGGTCCGTTTCTGCCGCCATTCGCTTCAGGCCTGTGCTCCGGCCTGTTGTCTGCCGCTCCGCCGCCATTTTGTTGAAGTCCGCGAGTGGAATAGTAGCTCGTCATTTTTTGCAGTTGTTGTGGGTTTTTGCGGTGTCTAGGCATCCCCAACAAGTGCAGCGGGATCTCACCTTTCGGATGGAAGGTTTGTGGGTCTGGAGAAGTGCTGGTGGACTCTGATGGCTGTGGATTATCTCCTGAGGCGAGCGGAGCTCCTGGGTTACACGTCCATCTTGGAGCCCATTCGCCACGCCACCCAGAATGTAGGTATTTCTATCAGCAATAGCATAACCGCTTTTTGAATTAAAAAAAAAAGCAAAAAAAAAAAACATCTATGGCCAGCATCCTGTCTCACACTTAAATGATTCAGATCATCAAACAAATTTTAATATTATACAAAGATAACCCAAATAAATCCAAGATGTTTTTAAGTTATTATTTCATTTATTAAGGGAAATAAGCTGTTTAAACCTGCCTGACCCAATGTGAAAATGTAGTTGCCCCCTCCCATGCTGAATCATGAATGAACTGTGATTAACCACAATTTTTTGGAAAGCTGAGTTAAATTTCACTTGCCACACCCAGGCCTGATTACTGTCAGACCTGTTGAATTAAGAAATCACATAAATAGAAGCTGACTGAGAAAGTGAAGCACGCTAACAGATCACAAAAAGCCATACATTATGCCACAATCTAAAAAATTTCAAGAACAGATTAGAAACAAAGTAATGTACATGTATCGGTCTAGGAAGGGTTTCAAAGCCATTTCTAAGGCTTTGGAACTCCAGTAAACCATGAGGAGAGCCATTATCCACAAATTTGGAAGGTGTGCCTCCCGTTACATCTGGCATAAAATGAATACAACTTTTTCAAACAAGAACATCATACCAACAGTCAGACATGGTGGTGGTATTGTGATGGTCTGGGGCTGCTTTGCAGCTTCAGGACCTGGATGACTTACCATAATTGATGGAACCATGAATTCTGAGCTCTACCAGAAAATCCTAAAGGAGAATGTCCGGCCATCAGTTTGTGACCTCAAGCTCAAGTGCACTTGGGTTATGCAGCAGGACAATGATCTGAAACACAACAGCAAGTCCACCTCCAAATGGTTCAAAGCAAAATTTAGGTTTTGGAGTGGCCAATTGAGGTGCTGTATCATGACCTTACACAGGCCGTTCATGCTGGAAAACTCTCCAATGTGGCTAAATTAAAACAATTCTGCAAAGAAGAGTGGGCCAAAATTGCTCCACAGCAATGTGAAAGACTCATTGCCAGTTATCGCAAATGCTTGATTGAAGTTGTTGCCACCAATGGTGGCACAACCAGTTATTAGGTTTAGGGGGCAATTACTTTTTCACATAAAGCCAGGCAGGTTTGGACAGCTTTTTTTGCCTTAATAAATGAAACCCTCATTTAAAAACTACATTTTGTATTTACTCGGGTTATCTTTGTGTAATCATAAAATATGTTTGATGATCATTTAAGTGTGACAAATATGCAAAATAATAAAAAATCAGAAAGGGAGCAAATACTTTTTCACATAACTGTAACTAACAACTTAACTATAATACAATATATGCCATGAAAGGGAGAACACAGATAAGAAAGGTAGAGCAGGTGATGCAAGGAACAACCAGGAATTGATCAGGAAGGGGGCCAGAACTGGGATCAGGAACAAGGTGAGGAGCAAAGCATCAATATCCAGATACATGACACACAGGCAAAACATCAAGGCACTAAGGGAAGCTAGAGGAGGAAATATATACCTTTCTTGCAGCCAGCATAAGGGAGAGACTGATTATTGGGATCTACTGGCTACTGGGAGACACCCACTGGTGGACACCGGAACTACACCCTTCAGTTCTGGCAGTCACAGTGCCACCAGCGGGTGATCCAGGTCCTGACACATCGGTGCAGTTGAGAGCTAAATAGTAATTAGATCTGACACAAACATAAACAGAACAATTAACATAGAGATCACATGTGTTTTTACATCACAATAGCACTCTCACAGTGAAGATACAATACAGAGTCAATTGCGAGGCATAAAATGAATGCTGTATGTCCCAGAACAAAATGTTGCCTGTCCCTTTAGTGAATAGGGACAAGCACAGTGAATAAATACATGGACATAGGGGAATCGATCAGCCATGACATTACAAACTGCAGCCACAACATGTGAGCCCATCATTACAAGGTAAAGCAAACAAACAACACAGGGAATATAATTACATGAATACTATACCTAGTTAAAACAATGAAGACATTTGAAAGTGTGCAATGTTTTTAAGGACACTAATAATGGAAATCAAACTAAGTACTGGTGTGTGTAAAGAATATTATAATACCTTAGGTGACTATTATATGACATGTCATTAGTCAAAAGTGGAAAGAGAGCACACAGGTTCCTAGTGCATATTATGCATATCATCTGCTCCATGTAAGTATCGCCACGGTGGTGGCAGCAATACTTACATGGAGCTGATGATATGCCCAATACAAGTTTTTGTGAGTGCAATTTTAATTGTTTGTAATCATTCAATAAAGGTTACTGCACTAGGAGCCTGTGTGCTCTCTTTCCCCTTTTATCGAATTACAGCTTCCGGTGTCCTGCTGGTACAGAGAGCAGCAAGGCTTCCCAGGATACAGCAACCTTGATACAAACATTGCTACTATCGATCTGCTTTTTGTGAACTCACTGGGCAAGTTACCTCTGGCATTAGCGCATAATACTAGACAAATTTACAATGCTCAGCATAAATGAGTACATTCCTTTTGAAAAGTAAAATTTTAATGAATATCTCAATGAACACAAGAACAATTTCCAAATTTTTGACAAAACTGAGTCTTATAGAACATTTGTTTAGCTCATTACATGAAAGTAAGGATAATAATATAAGTTAGATTACAGAAACTTCAATTTTAATCAAATTAGTTGATGCAAAATTGATTACACCCCACAAAAAAAACTACTACATCTAGTATTTTGTATGACCTCCATGATTTGTAAGGACAGCACCAAGTCTTCTAGGCATGGAAGAACAAGTTGGTGACATATTGCAATATCTATATTTTTCCATTCTTCAAGAACAACTTCTATTAGAGCCTGGATGCTGGATGGAGAGTGATGCTCAACTTGTCTCTCCAGAATTCCCCATAGATGTTTGATTGGGTTCAGATCAGTAAACACACTTAGATACTGAACCACTTTCACCCAGTTCTTCTTCTGAAATGCAACAGTGGCCTTAGATGTGTGTTTTAGATCATTGTCATGTTGGAAAAGTGCACAACGACCAAGGGCATGGAGTGATGGTAGCATTTTCTCTTTTAATACAGAGCAGTACGTCTGTGAATACATGATACCATCAATGAAATGCAGCTCTCCGACACCAGCAGCATTCATGCAGCCCCACAGAAGGACACTGCCACGATGATGTTTCACTGTAGGCACCATCAATTTTTCTATGTACTCCTCACCTTTGCAACACCATATACTTTTGAAGCCATCAGTTTCAAAAACAGTTTACTTGGTCTTATTACTACAGAGTACAGAGTCCCAGTAGTCTTCTTTTTCAGCAAGGGCCCTGGCAAATTCTAGGCTATCTTTTTTGTACATGGGCTTTAGGAGAGGCTTCCTTCGTGGAAGACACCCATGCATGCCATTCCTCTGCAGTGTACGCCATATTGTGTCATGGGAAACAGTCACCCTATTTTGGCTTTCTACTTCTTTAGCTAACTACAGTGAACTTGAATGGTGATTTTCTTTAACCATTCTCATCAGAAGACGCCCCAATCGAGATGTTAACTTCCGTAGACGACTACAGTATTCTGACTGTTAAGTAAAGCTTTGCTGATCTTCTTTTTAGAATCAATTGTCTGCTGCACACCTGTTTAATGGATAATTAGATTCTCCTGTAGTTGAATTCTTGTTATTGGGATTTTGTTATCTAAAATTTAGCTTTGCTCTTAAGACTCTTTGGGGTGTATTCATTTTTGCAGAATGGTCTTGAATGAATTTTTTAGGAAAAATACTTTTCGTGTGTGTAAATTAACAATTGTTGGTTGCAATCAATGGCCCGCATTTGTCAAAGTATTTTGTAGTATAGTGTCCCAAAGAAAAAATGTTGATTGTAAAAGCAAAGTAGAGGTTTTCTGACAAATAAGTTGGGGTGTACTCATTTATGCTGAGCACTGTAGGTTTATATAACATGGAAACAAAACAATAACTTCTTTGCAAGTATGATAGTTAAAATATAATGACAAAATATCCTCTTTTTGTTACACTTGAATAGAGTAAGGTTATAACCACTGTCATCTTTTTATTGATGCCCATGTCTCCGATAGGGAGATTTACTTTCTTTATTTATCCTGATCACCAATGTCACCAGGAATGAAAGTAAAGGTTAATCCAAGTTGCCACAGAACAGGAATTGAGGGGAAATCTCCTATTATGGACCCTTGTTACCCTGACAAGAGGATATATTTCCAATGTAATTTCCCTCACATTGGAAATATATCTTCTTGCTTCTCGTGAAGTCTACCAGATAGGAAGTGAAGGGACACCTGAGACACAGATAGTAAAAAAAATCTGACAGACATTTTTACCCTTCTGTATTGTATCCGAAATGTGAAAAAAAAAATTTGGCTTTAATGGGAGGTGTTCCATTCATAGAGGCAGACGATTAAATAATAATTTTATTCTAAAAAGACAACCAACGGATCCTCCATTCCCTGACAAAGAAAACTGAGATTTACATTCTACAATAGATGTGGAGAATAAACAGGAAAGTTTAAGGCCCCATTCAAACCTCAGCTCGAAGCTCCAAAACAATGGAGGAGAAAAAAATCAATTATTCTCTATGGAGTTGGTTCACATCTTCACTCTAATGCCCCGTACACACGGTCGGATTTTCCGATGGAAAATGTCCGATCGGAGCGTGTTGTCGGAAATTCCGACCGTGTGTGGGCTCCATCGGACATTTTCCATCGGATTTTCCGACACACAAAGTTGGAGAGCAGGAGATAAAATTTTCGGACAACAAAATCCGATCGCGTCAATTCCAACCGTGTGTGGCCTGTTCCGACGCACAAAGTGCCACGCATGCTCAGAAGAAATTCCAAGACGGAACAGCTCGTTCTGGTAAACTTAGCGTTCGCAATGGATACAGCACTTTCGTCATGCTGCAATGTTAAAAATGGTTTAATACAGCGCACTCTCTTCTTCTTTATAATGTGACAAGAATTAAGTAGTTTTGCTGCTCATATTCACACACACTTCTCACAAAGTTTTATTTTTGTTTTTTATTTGGATTCCCTGAATATATTGTTATTAGTTGTCACATCTGACAGAATTTTTTTTTTTTTATCTAATTTTTTGTGGGATTTTAAGCCTTTTTTTTAATTTAATGTTTGGATTTTTTCAAAGGCTGATCTTTGTTCAATGTTATTTTTATTTTTAATACAGAATATTTTTGTGTGTGTTTTGTGTGTGAAGTTACCCCAACACCATTGATATCTTTTATTATTTAATCTCAAGGAGATTGTTTGTTGTTGGTGTCCCTTGTTAATTTCACATTGTATCAGAACCAAACAAAGAGGAAGGCAACACTGGCTCAACATGAGAAATTAGCGAAGCCTGGGACCCCCACGGCAGACATCAATTCTTGAACATCAAAATTGGTGGCCTGAGGAGTCCATATGTAAGGGAGGGCAGTCTGGTCCAGAATTCGCAGAGATCCGGATAGCAGCAGATGACATGTGTGTCCCCAGGCTGTGGTACCACAAGAGGCTGCATTTTTTGGCCGACCAGACTGGATCCAGGGTCCTCACTTTCTGGTCTTCCTTTCACGCTTTATTCCTGGCTGTGGCTGTGCAATTGGAGATGTGGCAGGAGGAGGAGTAGGACCTGGAGGAGGACTGTGAGGACCTGGAGGAGAGGGAGGACGAGGAGGAGGACCTGCAGGAGGAGGAGGAGGACCATCGCAAAGGTGTGTCTGAGCTGTCATTTGGCCCCTCATACCTTTGTTAAGAGCCTCCAATATGAGCGCCTCACACAAGACTTGTTGGCCCTCCTCCATCCTCTGCATTTTATAGGCAATGACGGCAGCAATGACCTCCTCTACGGTCTGTCGTGCTCCCAGGACCTCTGTAGCCCTCCAAAAGAGTCCTCCGGTAGCCTCCTCTAGGGCACTCCTCCTACTGCCACTTTCTCTTTTTAGGGGGGGTGGAGGGACCTGCAGATCAGCCAGTCGGCTCGGCCCGGCCACCTCCTGGCTGAGACTTCCCTGTGTATGAAAAAGGGACATGGTTTTAGTTGTTGCTTCATCAATCACAATCCTAAATTAGTACTCCAAACTAACATCTAGTTAACATCATTGATTGGACAAGCAGAAATATTTAGAGGAGTGCTATACCTGGCTCAATCTGGGCTCCTCCACATGTGGCCTGGAAGGCCCAGGTTGGGCGTCAGAAGCCTCAGCCGTAGGGGAAGGAAGCGTGGAAGGAAGACTGGAGAGGGATGGCCTGGGTTCAGTCTGGCCTGCCAGAAAATGCAGCCTGTCGTAGTACAACATCCTGGGGACATAGATGTCATCTGCTGCTCCGGATCTCTGTGAATCCAGGACTTTCTTGCGCTCCCTTAGATATGTGCTCCTCAGGCCACCAATTAAGATCTTTAAATAGGTGATGTCTGCCGTGGGGATCACCTGCTTCACAATTTCACACAATTGCACCAGTGCTGCCTTCCTCTTTGTTTGGTTCTTGAAATGGGGGTGGTTAATCTCCCACAGACAGGGCAGCTCCCTTAAGATATCTATGAAAACTGACATGAAGTCATTGTCTTTCACTAAGATATCCATGTTCACTGCAAGACACAACACAAGACAAAGCCTAATGTCAGACAAAACTCTCCTAATCTTGTTACAATATAGGCTTCAATGTAGAAGCAGTATAGGCACAAATTTGTCTCTTACCTTCGTTCTTACGATCGGCGCGTCCAATGCTCCTTCCTCCGCTCACAGATCGTACGTAATACGCACGCGTATTACGCTTTATACACACTGTGCATGCGTGTAACTCCGCCCGCCCCTGACGTTCTTTCTAGTCTATTCCCCACCCCTTTTCGTTTGGCGCAGTGGGTGAAGAGCACATGGCGGAGTTAGAGCAGGTGTGTGCTAATTATAGCAACGAGGAGGAGGAGGAGGAAAGCCCGGATCCGAACACGTCCCGATCCAGAAAGAGACGTTTTAAGGCCACAAATATGTCCTTTGGGGAGATGTTGGAGATGGTCGACATCATGAAGAAGTCCGACTATGACGGAAAGTATGGGCCTTACCCCAACCCCAACATCAGAAAGGCAAAGATCATGGCGAAAGTGGTCAAAAGCCTTTACAAGAATTTCGGGGTACGAAGATCGAAAGATCAGCTCAGGAAGCGGTGGTCGGACCTGAAGTTAAGAGAGCCAGAGCAGTACCGAAAGATCCGTAGAGTGCTGCAAAAAAGTAAGTAGTTGTGCTGTGTTCCTATTCTTTCTGTCTTTATTGCGTTCATGCTGCTCCATATGCTTTTCTTAATTGTACAGTTTAAAAGGGCAACTTTAATGTTCATGGGCCCATTATTCGTTCGTATCAAACATTTTTCTTTCGGCCTCTAAAACACCATTGTTTAGGCCATATGCATTTTCCCACATTTTTTTTGGGCCTACTTGGATGCCAAATATTTGTTTGTGTAGATGGGTTTGTTACTAGAATGAAATGCCAACTAGATTCTGTGTAAGGAGAGGACACTGAGCAGCTGTTTTCACATCTGGACACTGGAGCACTAGTGTGGGACACCAGAACACCATTTTTATTAGGGGGCCACACAGGTGCTCCAGTGTATACTATAGGGGGGTCTCCATCTGTGAAGCTTGTACTAAACAGGTAAAGTATTGCAGCTTGACAAAGGCCAATAAAAAAAATACATCTTGGAACTTGGCTAAAATAGACAATTGTACCCCACTTCCAAGCAATGTTTCCTATTTCTAGTTCTGCCATCAAATATCTGTGTGCTAATTATACCATTTTTGTTTTACATAGGGGAGAAAAGACTTGGAGGACACCCCTCATCCGAGGAGACCAGAGACCCCCCACCTCTGGAAGAAGGTGAAATACCACCAACCCAAGCTGAGCAGGAGGAAGAAGAAGATGTGGTGGAGATTGGCACCACAACAGGTGAGTGTCTGCGACCACAGGCTCAGGTAAACGAGATGGATGGTGGCAGATTTTTGAGACCTGTTTTTGTTTTGTTTCTCTCTTTTTAGGTGATCGTGATGTTGTGGGTCCAGAACGTTTCACATCAGAAAGTGCCCAGATCCTGATCGGGGAGATCATGGGGTGTAATGTCGAACTGCAAAACATACAGCAAAAAATCAATGATGTTATTAAAAAAAAATAATAACATCATTGATGTTTTGGGGCGAATTTAAAACCCCACAAAATCACTTTTTGGATTGTGGTCCAATCTTTTAAATTTTTTTGCAATGTTTTGAAAAGCCAAATTTGGATGATGCACACAGTGTGCCAACATGTGCTATCTGCCATCACGGGAGATCAATGGACGCGTTTTGGGGGTGCAACCCCTTCCTCAATTATAAAGTAGCGTTGAGGAAGGGCTTGCTCCCCCAAAACACGTCCCTTGATTCCCCCTGATGGCAGATACTGTAGCACATGTTGACATTCATAAATTGGTGTGCATCTTCCAAATTTGGCTTTTCCGAGGGTGATTTCCCCCCATCTGAACGCTATATCAAACCCAGTTCCTAAATACTGATGTCTGATATAGCCTTCAGGTTTTACCTAATGTGAACTTTGTAAGTTCAAGTTTTTTGGCTTTCTTGTTGGTTTTACACAGGCCTGTTTTATCTGAAATGGACATTTCGATTTTTGATAATGCTACTGCAAAAATTGTTATGCAACAAACATGTTGGTTTGTTTTAAAAACCTTTGGTAAATGCACATGTGATTGTGCAGGTATAAAAAAGTTGCTTACTCAAGAATGTGTGGATTATTGTCTCAACACTACAATACAACACTTTTGGGGTGATGTAATTGCTGTTTTCTGCAAAAATGGGTGTTATTTCCTAAGGGAAAATCCTCTTGGCACTACAAGTGCAGTTGCAAGTGCACTTGTAGTGAAATGTGTTTTTGCATTTAGGAAATAACAGCCAACAGTGCTTTGTATAAGGTTATACAATCACGACATTTTCTGGACTCAACACATTTCTGTCAGGGTCAGCTAAAACAAACACAAGCAGTAAATGTCCACCAAGAATTTCTTTTTTTTTAATTATAAAAAGGCTTCACAGATTTGCTGGCATATTGATAGCCCCCCTACCCGCAAAGAACTCCAGGTAGCGTAACCGGACATCAGGGGCACTCAGGGAGGGCAAGCCAGGACGGCCACTTTCAAGCGCTGTCAGTGTGGTTTGATGTAGGATTCCGGCCTCAGGCCCAACTGAGCCAGCATAGTTGGCCGAATGTTTCCTTAAAAAGTTATGGAGAACACAGCACGCCAGTATAATATGGTTCAGTTTATACTCCGCCATATGGATGGGTGTCAGAAATAGTCGGAACCGGCTGGCCAGGATTCCAAATGTGTTCTCCACCACTCTTCAGGCTCTGGCCAGCTGGTAATTAAAAACCCTCAGTTCCGGGGTGAGGGTCCTCATTGGGAATGGCCGCATCAGGTGGTCCCCCAGTGCAAACGCTTCATCAGCAACGGACACAAATGGGAGTCCTTCCACATTGTCCTCTGGAGCTGGCAAGTCCAAGCTGCAATTCTGGAGACGCCTATAGAACTCCGTCTGGGCGATGACTCCACCATTGGACATCCGGCCATTCTTCCCCACGTCCACATACAAGAAGTCGTAATTAGCCGACACCACCGCCAACATCACAATACTATTGAACCCCTTATAATTATAATAGTACGACCCCGAGTTGGGTGGTGGGACAATGTGGACGTGTTTCCCATCAATTGCCCCTCCGCAGTTAGGAAAGTCCCACCGCTCGGCAAAGTGGGAGGCCACAGTCTGCCATTCCTGTGGCGTGGAAGGAAACTGTTGAGGAAAAAACAATAAACATTACTATTTTTACTCTGAAACATGGCAAGCAGATTATACACAAACATTATGGGGCAGCCTCCAGATAGCATTTACTAAGGGGAATTTAACAACGCCAAAGTATAAGGTACACCTATCATATTCCCCCTCCCCCCCCTCTCATGGGCCATTTCTAACATTATAGGAGGTGTGTGTAAATCTTGGACAGGTAACCCTCTTCACTTCATTGAGAGATGAATGCCTAAATAATGGGTATTACTTTGAACAGCCCCTCCTTAGTTACACTATTGGCAGACCACTGGACAGGTAAGAAGTGTCATAATACAAAGATATAAATACACACTGTACACATTTGAGGACATTTGGACATTCTGCTATTACCTATCAAGATAATAATAGGATACAAAAACTTTAAACAGTACCATTGGAAAGTATACAGGCAGGCCCTTGCACTACATGCTTTGGGGAATTCATCCATAAATCTGACCACAAAAGAGATGGGTATAGTGTGTATGGGTTTGGCAAAGTCAGCAGATAGATGATTGAGGATACATAGAGAATTGGGATCAGCTGACTTAGCAGTTGGGGGAGGGAGGGTTACTAAAAATTATTTGGGGACACCACAAAAAAAAGCCTCTGCCACTCTGCCTGAATTTAAATCAAAAATAACATTTCCAAACATTTTAGGGGGTGTTTGGGGTAAAGCACTACTATGGAGCTGATAAAATACATTGTTAAGTGACTACATGAGGTGAATATAGGGCCAGGAGACACCATGCTGGGGAGGTTAGTGAAGGGCAAATATGTATGAAGGACCTAAAATAATAATTACATAAAAATCCAGCATGCATGAGGACAAAGGGGACATTCACAGCATATATATATCAAGCATGGTAATTAGGGAATGGGGAAAGAAATACAATATATTAGCAAACATTCAATACAATAAAATGTGATATAAAAGGATAAAAATCTTACCTTCATATGCTCCTTCTGCAGGACCTGGATGATGGCAGAACAGGTCTCTGGGATAATGATACCCAGAGCCTGGGGGGAGATGCCTGTCGAGAACTTCAAGGTCTGCAGGCTTCTCCCTGTGGCCAAATACCGCAGGGTAGCGACCAACCTCTGCTCCGGAGTGATGGCTTGCCTCATGCAGGTATCCTGCCTGCTGATATAGGGGGTCAGCGAAGCCAACAAACGGTGAAACACGGGGTCCGTCATCCGGAGAAAGTTCCTGAAATCATCAGGATTATTCTCACGGATCTCACGGAGCAAAGGCATATGAGAGAACTGGGCATGCTGAAGCAACCAATTCTTGGTCCATGAACTCCTCCCCACCCTGTTCATGGACTGGACTTGTGTCAAGGTCAGGACCCCAACACCAAGCCCCCGCACAGCACGAACTCTACGAGGAGTACGCATACAAAACATGGCTAGAAAACAGTCGGCTGCTCAGAACGGAGTAGCAGAACGCACTGAAGAACAGCAAGGCCTGTGAAGAGCGACCTGAAAAACAGCAACGAGCGGGCAAGATCGCACAGAAAACTTTGATACGAACTGACTGCACGCACTGAAGAGCAGATACAAACCCACAAGCACAAACTGAACGGCAGAAAACGATCTGAAAGCCACGAGTCTGAAAAAGCGCGAATCGTCTCTCACCAAACTTTTACTAACACGAGATTAGCAAAAGGAGCCCAAAGGGTGCCGCGCTTGGTTCTGAACCGGCCTTTTCTAGTCTCGTCGTACGTGGTGTACGTGACCGCGTGGTTGGCGATCGGAAATTCCGACAACTTTGTGCGACCGTGTGTAGACAAAAAAAGTTTGAGCCAACATCCGTCGGAAAAAATCCTAGGATTTTGTTGTCGGAATGTCCAAACAAAGTCTGACCGTGTGTACGGGGCATAAGTCGCCTGAAGCCAAACGGCTGGAGCTCCAAAAAGTTCAGGAGCTTTTTTTGTAGCTCAAATTGGGCAGATTTACACGTTTTTATTCCCATAGAAATGAATGGAAACGCACGATTTCTGCTCAAATGCAAAAATGTAAAAAAAAAAAAAAAAAATAGTAATAATATATGAATAAATAACTGTTTTATAACTATTTATAAAATCATTATAAATAAGTAATTAATAAAATAAATTAACAAAAAGTAATAATAAATAAATAAATAATAATTAAATAATGAACCCCTAACCTTAAAAAAAAAAAATAAACAAATTGTTATTAGTAGTATTATTGTTATTATTATTATTATTATTATTATTATTATTATTAATAATAATAATAATAATAATAATAATAAATAAACACCCAAAACCAAACAAAATAAAGGAATTATAATAATAATAGTTTATTATTAGTATCATTATTGTTAATAATAATGAATGTATTTATTTTGTGTTCGGGTTAGAGTGTTTATTTATTATTACTATTTTATTAGTATCATTATTTTATTTTATTTAAGGGTTAGGGGTTGAGGTTAGGGGTTACTTATTTATGTATTATTACAAAATATTCATGTTTTAATTAATTATTTATGATTATTTTTATTTATTTGTGCATGTTTACATTTATTTATTCATGTATTATTATTTTTAGTAGAAAAATAAAAATAATTAAATAAATAAATAATAATAAGACAATAAATAAAATATTAAACCCTAACCCCTACCCCTAATCCTAACCCTAACCTAACCTTAACTCTAACCCCTTACCCTAACAAAAAAATAATAATAAGTGAATAATAATAATAACAAAATAAATAAAAGCTGATGAAAATGATAAAAAGCTGAAAAAGCTAGCAACAATTGCTGCAACAGATGATAGTTTTCCCTATTCTCTAATAAAAAACTACCAAAGCTCAAAAACGCGATAAAAAATGTGCAAGGAAACGTCAAAATCATGCATAAAAATGCATGACAAAATGGCAGAAAAATGCTCAAAGACGCTATGTTCAGGTGTGAATGCAGCTTCAGGAGGTCTTCATTCTACTGCAATTTTCTTTTGCATATTTGGAACTTGTGTCTAGAAACAGAAACAAATTATTGATTGAAAACCACATGCATAATACACATTTACCCTTATCAGATGTCTTTTTATTTTTACTCTTTTCTGATTAGCCAATTTAGCTGCCCACTCTACAGTATAAATTCCCATTCTACGTAAAAATATTGTTTTTTTTGAGCATACTGGTCTTTAATCTAAACTTCAGACATTTCTGACTATTGTATGCCTTGTTCCACACCCTTTGGAAAATGATAGGAAGCTCATTGCAAATGACCAGAATTTAACAAAAGACGCTGCTTAGAGATCATAGGGGGAATATAGCCAATAAGGTCAAAAGAGAAGTTTGATTTTAATGCACAATCATGACCTTAGCCAATAAGAGGGCAGGGCCTGCTACGTTATACCTTAAATAATGCACTCACAACTAGGGAACAGTAATAGCTTTCTCATCATAGGAACCATCCAAGGTCTCAAAATAACCTAAGACTATCATCCGTGGCCAATACACTAATGGAGTCTCCACGCTCCGGAAGTTCAGTGTCGTCCAAATATGAAAATCTTGTAGCCACATTCCTGCAAGACAACAGGAAGACTGTGAGTAATATAGTGATTGCTTTAGCCTGAGTTGACAGTAAAAATTGAATGATATTTTCGCGACCTTCATAAAATATTTAAAGGCAAACTGTTCCATAGCTCCTTAACAAGATAATTACTTTATGGATTATTCATTAGTGAATTTTAAAGGCCTAAATTAGATGCAGGCTTAAATACCATACTATTTGAGAGCAGGCAGGGCTAAGAGTATGGGAAAGTTAATGAGCAGGATGGGAAGAACTGGTAAATGTAGCATCTCATTCTTTAGTGATAAAAAGGGAGAGAAGAATACAGCATCTTCAACTTCTCTATAGCTTTGGTAACAACCAAGTCAATGGAAATAAAGGCACAATCCAATCAAAACTGAAAATGAAGCCACATGCATACCTCCCACTTTTTTGAGATGGGAACGAGGGGCACCTATTAGCAAAAGTATGTAGGTATAAGATGCACCCCCTGCCACGCCCCCTTATAGCATTTATAACCACTACTATTCCTTTGTACTAGCTTTGTAAATTTACAAATGCAGCAATTTAGAAATTGGATGAAAGGTTTAGCACTGGGAAACACTTTCTAAAAGATAAAAAATGCATTTTATATACAACTATATAGATCAGACCAAAATGATGGACAAATGAGGAGGAAAGAGGGACAGAAGGCCTTTGTTCCAAATCAGGGATGGTCCCTCAAAATCAGGGAAAGTTGGGAGCTATGCACATAATGCATATAGACAACACAACCTACATTATATTACCAAAAATATTGGAATGCCTGCCTTTACATGCACATGAACTTTAATGGTATCCCAGTCTTAGTCTGTAGGGTTCAATATTGAGTTGGCCCAACCTTTGGAGCTATAACAGCTTCAAAGCTTCTGGGAAGGTTGTCCACAAGGTTTAGGAGTGTGTCTATGGAAATGTTTGATCATTCCTCCAGAAGCGCATTTGTGAGGTCAGGCACTGATTGTGGACCAGAAGGCCTGGCTGGCAGTCTCTGCTCTAATTCATCCCAAAAGGTGTTCAATCCGGTTAAGTTCATGACTCTGTGCAAGCCAGTCAAGTTCCTCCACCCCAAACTCGCTCATCCACACTACATTGCCAAAAGCATTGGGACACCCCTCCAAATCATTTGGTGGAGGGGGGATTATGGTGTGGGGTTGCTTTTCAGGGGTTGGGCTTGGCTCCTTAGTTCCAGTGAAAGGACCTCTTAAGGCATCAGCATACCAAGACATTTTGGACAATTTCATGCTCCTAACTTTGTGGGAACAGTTTGGGGATGGTCCCTCCCTGTGCACACCAGTGCACTAAGCAAGGTCCATGAAGACATAGATGAGCGAGTTTGGGGTGGAGGATCATGACTGGCCTGCACAGAGTCCTGACCTCAACCTGATAGAACACCTTTGGGATGAATTCGAGCGGAGACTGCAAGCCAGGCCTTCTCGTCCACATCAGTGCCTAACCTTACAAATGCACTGTTGAAAAAATGGTCAAACATTCCCATTGACACACTCCTTAATACTTTACTTAATACCAATACTTTTGGTAGTATAGTGTATCTGCTCAGTACAGTTTTTCATCCAGGCATTGAACCAATCAAACCAATTCTTTTTGCCAGTAATCTGACAGTCTGAGAATCCCGGCTTGTGTCGTAGGTTTGCTTTTTCCAAATATACCCACTGCCAGCTTCTTCCTGTCTCTCACATACAGACAGCATCTCAGGTCACTAACTAGATATAACCCTGCCTTGAAGTTTTCAAAGTGACTAATGATACAGCGAGCTGACAGAAGAAGCTATACAAACATAAGCACCTCCTACAATTCCCATGCAACCTCATGTGGATTCTTGCTGCAACACATTACAGCACACTCAGTGTAACGTAAATGAAGTAACCTTTCTATTTTGCAGTGTTTATTGTATAGTATTGGCAACTCACTGATTGCTTTCACTTGTTGCCTGTCTATGAACATGAAAGGAAATAAAGTAAAGTAATAGATACACATTTAAACCAAGAATATCCAGATCTGGATTTAAAGGTCAGATGTGTCAAACATTGATATTTCTGTTGCCATTATATATCTTACACTGTTGGAACTATAAACACAACTTCTGAAAAATCGGGACTCTACAATCATTATCCCAATGAACTTTTGTTTAATTATAACAGCTTCTTGCTGTCTGATGTGGCATAACAGGACCTTAACTACTTTACCTGCTGGATTTGTGCTTTAACATAAGATGCACTCAGTCTAAATAATGGAGGAGATGACAGCTCATCTACGACAAAACCTTCCATCATTTAGTCAGATAGGGTCTCTATGTGCCAATTTAATGTAATTGTAACTGACAAACTTTTTAAAATGTATTTCCTTGGCTCCAAACTCAGCCCATCATCTGTTAATCTTCCTTCTTCTGCTCTGCTGTATTTTCCTTCAGATTATTTTCCTCTCTTCTCTTTAGTTCCTATTACTTCTCTCCTGTACTACTTCAGATAATAATAATAGTATTTTCATTTCAGTTGCATATTATTCAACCCCTTCTAGAGTGCCCCAGAAACTCTAAAATCAGGAATGACCAAGTATGTAATTTTAATTTCAGTACTAATGTTAAAGGATAAGTTTACCTTTTGTAAAAAGAAATATAAATGCACATAATTTTGCAAGTAAAAAAAATGTGCATTTATTATTATTTTTATACTGCAGCATGTAAAGCTTTGCAACCGAGATCAGTGGATCCTGTTTGCAATGCCAGGATGCTGCAAACACTCAGTCTAGCTGTCTGCCCGTACAGGCAGACAGTTACTAAATTGCAGGAACAATCAATGAACTATGAGAGCGCTCATTAGCGGCCTCGCAGTTAACTATCTGCAGTGGCAGACAGGACTTGTAGTTCATTCATTCCTTGAACTCTGTGAATGAATAACACGGCTATGTGGGCGGAGCCCCACACAGCAGCACTGTTTTTTAATTATGACAGGGGTTGCAGAGAGAGGATCCCCCACCTACTGTCGTAATGGGGGATCAGGAGGTGAGTGGGGTCTGGATCACAGTAACATATTACATGTTACACCCTATATACCGGTGTAATATGTTACAAAAGGTGAACCCATCCTTGAGAATGGAACCCAACTGCTAAATTACCTCCTCCTGCCCCTGTTCCACACTGTCATTTTAAAAAAAAAGTTACGTGCGGAGATGCACAGTTGGTCTCTTCCAGGCATTTGAGAGCTAGCAAAGACCGGTGGTGCATCTGCGCACACGTGGCAGATGTCCGTTTGTTTGCACAAATGCTGCCAGCTTCTGGAGGATGGACTGTCACATACCTGGTCTTAAGGCCGAGATGATAAGAGGGCTTCCCTTGAGGCTGAGTCCACAACACCCCTGGAGATGGTGACAGGAGATGCTGAGCCCAAAGAAGCACGGGTTGCCAGCTGTATGGTGGTTAGATGGATCTGCAGTGTCAAATCCGGGTACTGGAAACAGCTGATCCAGAATGGCACTCTGGGAAGTGCAGACAGTTCACAGTAGGCAGGATGAGGCAGGAGACATGGTCAGGAATGGAAGCCAATGTCAGAGCACAGTGCTCAAGCAGAAGAGCAGACAAGAGTGTGGTTGGAAGCCAGGGTCATACATAGGAGGTAACAGGTCCTTGGAACAAGCCGAGATCAGAGCCAGGAGAGAAGCATGGGGAAGTCAAGAAGCAAGCCGGTCGATAACAGGAAATCCAGAAGTAACAAGCACACAGGAATACGAGTTTTAGGGAGCTATCAGGGAGCTGAAGACCAGACAGCAAGGTCTGTGAGCAACTGTCATCATTATAAAGGCCAGAGGGTGCCAAGATGTATTTCATGTGGCATGCGTCAGTGTTTGTGTGACATTCCTGCTCCGGCTTATCCCCTGACACGGGCACTGTAATGCTCCACGGCATTTGTGTGCATGTACAGACATCCTCCACACATGAGCACAAATTGCAGTCCCAGGAGGCAGCAGGCCCCAGATAAGGCTGAAAATCTGGAAACAGGAAAAAAGAAAAAGAAAAAAGAAAAATGATTAAAAAGAAAATTGCAAACAATAAACATTGTAAGCATTTTTGTAAGGATACCCCCCCAAAGTACATCCATCGTCAATCATGTTGTATGTCCTCAGGATTTAGGTACACATCATTCACGATGACAAAAAAAACCCCTCTGTCAGCCAACATCCCACCACTAATGTCTCTTATTCAGCACCAAATCACACTTCATTTCCCCCCCCATACATGTCCATATATGATCAATGACATCACCAGGAGACCCCCGCCCTTTATGACATCATTGACCATTAAAAAACAATGACTCACCCCTGTTGTCAGCAGGTAATTCCCAGCTGATAGCAGTGATGAGTCATTGGTTGTTAGGACGCCGGCAGGTGCTGGCTTCTTAACAACCTGAAAAAACACAGGAAAAAAATGCATCAAAATGCATGTAGGTGTGTTTTTGGTGCATTTCTATTGAAGTCAGTGGTGCCAAAATCACAGGTGTATCACATCAAAGTAGCACAAGACCCTTTTCCAAAAACGTAATGTGCTGTACTGCATGGATGTGAATAGACACTATAAATGTGAACTAGGCCTAAAAAAAGACACAATGAAAGCAATTAAATGTTTTTTGAGAGAAAAAATGTATTTTTAAATGCAACTAGTATAAATACCAGACTTGTCTTCAATCTCCTATAAACTACTGTACAGTACCACTCAAACTAAAAGGCAGAAGGTTAGTGCTTATGGGTAGTCAAATATCCATGCTGATAGGTGGAGAGAGCAGAGAGATGACTGTCAGTCTGTTGCTGCTCTTTCACTGTCCAGTCACAGACTGGGGACAGGAAGGTGACCTATCTTTTGCTGTATAACTGCAGTAGAGAAAAGTGTTGTCTGGCAGGGCTGTGTACTTTAAAGACTGACTAGAAATAAAAATTCTTTGGCAGGTAAAACAGCAGCCAAATATGTATTTCAATATTTAGTTGTTTGTCTGCAATTCAGCCTTTAAAGAAGCAGCAATCTGGAGTGCATTGTGGTTATATATGGGTTAGACCAGGGGTGTCCAAACTACGGCCCTCCAGCTGTTGCGGAACTACACTTCCCATGTGGCATTGTAAAACTCTGACATTCACAGACATGACTAGGCATGATGGGAGTTGTAGTTCCTTAACAACTGGAGGGCCATAGTTTGGACACCACTGGGTTAGACTGAGAGTGAATTAATTGAAAATTCCAGCAAAAGAAGATCCTTGGGAATGAAAAGCGTGTTCACTTCTTTCTTGAGAACAGTTCTGTGTGCTCCAATTGACACAGGTGGCTTCAGGGTACAAGCAAAGCTTTTGAAGATAATACTGAAGACTCCATCACACATACACATCGCACAGCAAACCATAATTCAGCTGGCTACTGAGCCTTGAAGCCGTCTGGATTTGTTCAGGACTGACATTTAAATACAATGAGAACAGCAGTCAATGTCTGAGAGTTTGCTGCATGCAAATGAGCTACATTGTAGCACGCACCAGATTTCTGTAATTGTCCTAATCACGGACATCTTTGATGTAAATGAACAAGAGAAGAGGATAGTATGGTTCCTAACCCTTTAATTCTGGGGGGACATGTGCAAATACAGGGCAACATGTACAATTCATTTTGTGCCTCTACTTTCAGCAGTAGAGATAAAAGTTACAGGTTCACATGGTGACATGATGAGAGGTCTGTGACAGGTAATAGAGAGTCACTCATCTGACTCAACTGATTAATAAAAGAATCAATGGGAATTGGAGGATCCTGTAGGGATATTTAACAAATGGAAAACTTTACCCATTCACAGATTTCAGTGACTCTTCTTGCAAAGAGAAAAGAGTCAAAAGATGCTCTGCCTCTTAACGTAAAAGTTCATACGATTAGAAAAGGGGTTGAACCTCTTTTTAGGTTGTTATTACTGCCCTTGACCCCATTTCAGAGAATCACAATGAAATATGTGATGCTTGCCTCAATGCCAAGGTCAGAAGCTAGAGCAGGTGTTATTTTAGCTTTAGCACCATCCATTCCCTTAAGACAAGCAGGCCTACTGGTATTTGGTTCCCCTCAGGTCTTGATAAACAATAGTATAGTTTTTGGCCTAACGGCACAAGAGAGCAAGCGTAGGCAACAGAAAAGAGTACCTGTGATCTTCAGGATATCTGGTATGAATTGTAGCATGGCAGGCGAGTATCCATACGAAGGTCCAGAGGCTGGTGGTGTTCAGGGCAGGAGGCAGGCAGTTAGCATTATCCAAAGACTATAGAAGTTCAGGGCAGGGAGCAGACAAGTGTAATCCAGAAACAGCCCAAGGCAAAAGGCAGGGAGCAATCCTAAAAAGTATTCTGTATTCCAGACAGGGGGATAGGAACAGGAGATCCCAATGATTGGGCTAGTCAGGCAGAAACAACAAGGCAGGGTAGAGGCCAGGTAGCAAGATGCTATCACAAGACCAGATCCTCAGTTTTTTTTTGCGCAAATAGAGAGCCACGGCCAATCAGGCCCATAGGGATGGGAATAGGCAGTGTCCCTACCAACCGCCTAGCAACTGTGGCGCTGTGCAAGAAGGTCACCCAAATTTTGAGGAGATTTCCTCTAAACTTTTGTTGTGTCTCGAAGACAGGAAACAAGTGTTATAAAACCTAACAGTGGCTGTAACTCTTTTTTGCTCTATCCAAAACTAGAACATGTTTTTCCACTTTTGGAGTAATAAAAAAACATGGTAACCATCCACATATTAAGCTGCATTACCTACTGGTCTAATGACACTCATATGCTTCCTCAAAGCTTGGGATTGGATAGAGGGCTCCACCCTCTTCCTGTGTGCAATGGACTTCACCTCCAAATCTTTCCTAAAAGAATGGTGGATGTTGCAGTTTCTGATTTTTGCAAATGCTAATTGTTTGGTTGCCATACTGAAGCTGGATTCAATGCAGTCACCAACACAGAACAAGCATGCATATAAAAATCTCTGAATATCTAGATATGAATACTTGTTTTGGGTCACTTACTTCAATCGCTGAAGTCGGAAAGTAGGTATAACAGCCAGGCAACTAACAATTTTAAGAAGAAATCAGGACTAGCAGCCTTCATATTTCTCTAATGCCGCGTACACACAACCGGACTTTCCGGCAGAAAAGGTCCGACGTAATCATTCCATGGGATATTCCGATCACGTGTGGGCTTCATCAGACTTTTTCTTTCAAAAATTCTGACGGACCTAGAAATAGAACATGTTTTAAATCTTTCAGACGGAATCAATTCCTATTGGAATTAGGCATTAGGAAAGGTTTACATAAAAAGTAAACCATCTTCGATCTGATAAATACTGTAGTTCTCCAAATGTCTTTTAACTAAAGTCCATGCTGTGTTTTTCTGAAACTGTATTGAGACTATGTTACCCAGCCAGGTTAGATCAAAGTAGCTCAAGTAGTGCTATTCTCCCTTTTCCCCTTATTTTTTCATCATGACAGCCCAAGAGGTATGGCTTTTACATCTATGATGACTATGACCAACACACATTCTATGTTCCCATACACAACCTAATAAATCAATTAAGACAGATGAAATAGTCATTGTGGAACTATTTGAGCCCAGAATCAGGATATTCTTCATTTGCACACAGTGTATTTTCAGCCGCTCTGCAAAAACTGCTGACTTGCAGATCTGCCTTCTACATTATTTAGCACACATACACAAGTGATCTTAAATAGTGCAAATGAACAACGACGTGTTTAATTATTAAATTTATTTATTCCGGCAAGATTTCCCGCTGTGCTAGAGAAATTCTCCCACTTACACGGTTTTATGGCAGGGCTCCCACTCAGAAACATATTTTAGATTAAAGGGTAATCTCTTCTGGCGTACAAAACGCAGACTAATATTTTAATATGCCTTTTTTTAAGTGCCTAATAGATGTTTAATCCAAGACTCAAAAACTTTCATCAAAACAGTAAATGAAGATTTTGTAAGTAGTATATGAACAGTAAAGAGCAACGTAAAACTGAATTTACTGACAGTGAATAAATAGGCTTTAAGTAAACATCAAAGCAAAGTAAATGAGCCACTTAATACCATATCTCAAGAATTCTTCTCTGTCAAAGCACCACAAGTTTCAGCTTTCCTCCTAGCTGGGTGGGCATATTGAGTCTTCTAATACAGTACAAAAAGGGGGGGGGGGTGTTGGGACTTTAACCACTTCAGCCCCAGAAGGATTTGCCCCCTTCCTGACCAGGTAATTTTTTGCGATACGGCACTGCGTGGCTTTAACTGATAATTGCACGGTCATGCAACGCTGTACACAAACAACATTTGTATCCTTTTTTTCTCCACAAATAGAGCTTTCTTTTGGTGGTATTTGGTCACCTCTGCGGTTTTTATTTTTTGAGCTATAAATAAAAAAAGAGCGACAATTTTGAAAAAAACACAATATTTTGTACTTTTTGCTATAATAAATATCCCAATTTATTTTTCTTCTCAGTTTTTCTTCTAGGCCGATATGTATTCTTTTACATATTTTTGCTAAAAAAAAAAATCAAGCGTATATTGATTGGTTTGCACAAAAGTTATAGCGTCTACAAAATCAGGGATAGATTTATATCATTTTTATTACTTATTTTTTTTTTTACTAGTAATGGCAGCAATCTGCGATTTTTATCAGGACTGCGACAATGTGGCGGACAGATCTGACTTTTGACACTATTTTGGGACCATTGACATTTATACAGCGATCAGAACTAAAAAAAGCCATTAATTACTATATAAATGTAACTGGCAGGGAAGGGGTTAACACTAGGGGACGATCAAGGGGTTAATTGTGTTCCCTAGGTGAGTTCTCACTGTAGGGGGGATGGGACTGACTAGGGGAAGAGACCGATTGGCGTTCATACTTAGTATGAGCACACGATCTGTCTCCTCTCCCCTGAGAGAACCGGGATTTGTGTGTTTACACACACAGATCCTGGTTCTCGCACTATCACGAGCAATCGCGGTTGCCCAGCGATCATCGCACCCACCGGGCATGTGCATCGGCTCCGTGGACACGCGGCGGCGCCTGCTGTGACGTCTTAGAGGAGCGACATACAGCTACGGCAATTTGCGCAGCCACGCCAACCTGCCGCAGTATAACTGAGGCAGCTGGTCGGCTAGTGGTTAAAGGAGAGATGTATACCAAAAAGCAGTCATTGCAAAGAAAACTTTTACTGTACCTTATGAGGTCATGTATAGCATACTCAATCACAAAAAGTGCGTACACAAGAATGCATAAACGCAAGGCATCCTAAAAACCACATTTACATATTGACACCATGGCATTTGGCATATCATGGGGTGAAGACGAGTCCTGCACAACATATGCCACTGGAAGGGCTGAATGGTATTTAAAAGGCTTGAGTGGAACAATGTAAAAAACAATACATAAAATCATCGGTATGGACATCATGCATCTATGTAGGTCCACGCGTTTCGTTGGGGTATAGCAACTCTTCAGGGGCGAAGGCAATGGTGATGTCAACTGCATAGATGTGGTCTGGTTTTCATCCTTGTAAAAAATGTTTGGTTTGCCAGTACAATACCTGTGGCAGAAGGACTAGTCATGAGTTTTCCTCTACCGTTACTGGTCGCACATATGCAATTAAACAATTTAGCACATGTGCAACTACCGGAATTGTTTATTTGATAACTTGCCCTTGTGGCAAACAATATGTGGGCCGTACCATTAGATCTTTCACTGTACGCGTCTCGGAGCATATTAATCTGATTAAAGCAGGCAGCACCAAACATACTGTTCCCAGACACTATAGGGAATGTCATGATAGAAACCCCGCGGGCACTCAGTTTCTTATCATAGACAGATATGTGGCTCCCTGGCGGGGGGGTCAACTCTTAGGGGTGTTTCCCGTTTAGAGACATATTGGATGTACGAGTTGGGGTCCCATTTTCCGCAAGGTATCAACGTTGAATGAGACATCAACTCGTTTATCAATCAGGCGTAATTTATTTTTGATCTCTCTCTTTTTTACACCCTATATGGGCACATACCATTCTTTTTATTTATTCTCAATCCGGTTACTGATATGATTTTTTTAATTTACACACTCAATTATGTATTGTACTATCTATCATAATTATGTTTTTTTGATTAATTCCATATACTCTATATGTGTTTTGGGCATCTAAGCTGTTTCATGGACTGTACTGATGCCCCCCATTGGGAGTGTCTGGTGGGCTCTATGTTTGAGCCTTTACACTTTAGTGTGGTGAAGCACGCTCCCCTTTTTAACAAAATTATTCTATATAAACTCATGTTTATTTAATATTTTTTATGCCTAAATGTAATCCATTTAGACATTACCTATAGGCTTTTAGGCATACATTATATATACTGAATCATCCAAGCTCTTATACATTTTACTATTATGCTTCTCTGTATTTGTCCCCCTTTGGTGACACCTTGGCGGCTCTTCTTCCTGTAAAGCTGTGACCCTATCAAATGTGGTTGCTGGGGGACTGATAGAGAGGCTTGGCTGATGAAGCCTGGAGCGCATTGCCATTGTTATTGTGACCTGCGCGTGACGTCATCGCGCAACACGAAAGCGAGGCTTGGCACTGAGTGTGGAGCGCGGCGGCGCCGCTGCGCTCCCACTCACTATGTTATTGTGACCTGCGCGTGACGTCATGGCGCAACACGAAAGCGAGGCTTGGCACTGAGTGTTGAGCGCGGTGGCGCCGCTGTGCTCCCACTCACTATGTATTAGGTACTGACAGTGAGGCTTGGTTTCCGGATCAAACAACCGGACCAATGCCAAACTGCATTCGCTACGTTTATTATAAATCGGGGCTCACAATATATTATAGGTTCCTATGTACACAGTCCCTCTTAGTTTTTAAGGAACTATTAGCATATTTGCTTTATATGCCCCTTTGAACCAGAAGTGGCGGCCATCCGAAATACTTCCGGTTTCAGACACTTCCAGTGGGGGTCACCATTTATCTATATAAAGAGCGGTGGGATGAGGGGGTCCACACCCCAGATGATGACTGTTTAGTTGAAACATGTCGGGTGGACCTCTCATGACTACCGCTACACGATCTACATGCTGTTTTTATCTTCTAAAAATGTGAGTCTGTTTTTATTCGTTGTTTTAATAAATCCAAGTTTAAAATGTTATCACGCTATGTGAGTGTTTTTATCCCTCACATGCCACACAAATTATTCGCTTGGCTTATGGTGTATCCATTGAAGAGGAAGCCGTGCTGATTCCTTCCCCCCCTTTCTGTGTGATGATGACATCTGACCAGATATAATATTCAGACCTGTTGGTCATCAAGCCTTTTTGACCTGTTTTGGCATATGCTATTTCAGGCCATTATCTCTGGTAAGCCTCCATGATTCCTGGTGACGGTCCTGGCACTGATTCCATCTTCTGTGCACTTCTGGTCTCCCTAGGGTCCATTCACCTACCAGGTTGCTGGGTCTAATGGACTGCATGGAGCCAGCTAAACTTGCACTACATGTTCAGAGGAAATTCTAATCCTTCTGAGGTTTATCCCTAGCCAGGGGTCACATCTCCACAATACAGTGATAATTGGTGAACAGCGTGCTTAATCCAAGCGAAGGTGGTGTGCTTTTCCTTTGATGGTTCCACCCTGAAAGGCCCCGACCGGGTTAAGGTCGCAAGCTTCTTTAAGCTTGCCGTTTGGTAAGCGTGCATTCTTATCAATACCACAGTGGTGCGGTGAAGGACATATTGATTTATTTGTATTTCCACCTATCTACGCTTCCCACTTTATCCACTATTTATGATCGATTTTGGATAGGACTTTTTTACCTTTGTTTATTATGTACTTTTATATGAACTTTGAAGCCTATCTCAAATTTGGGTCTAATATTTAACTTATCTGATTTGGTTATATCATATACACCTTTTTTTTGTCACAGCGCTGCTCTTTTTGTATTTATTATGTAATGTGTGTATCCCACTTTCAGCGGCTGCTCTTGTGTTTGGCTTTGATCAGTGAATTGTCACTTTTTGTTTTTTCAATTTTGTTTCTCTCAGTATGTTTTTTACGCACTAGTTTCCGTTTACAGCGCGGTGATTTGTCTTTTCTCATTATGATATGGACTTTATATCCTATACTATTTTGTGATGTTTTTTCACTTATCATTGGATTTTGTGAATGTATTTAAGTGCTATTATTTTGTCCACTAGTCACATTTACTTACGTAAGCACTTTTTGGTTCACACTGAAATGTTTGCTTTGTAATCACTTAATATTTAAGAGTGTTTTATTATTTAGATTCATTTCATTTATCACTTACTTACGGAGTTTATAGCGTCACACTTTTTGAATTTCTATTGTTAGTTTAATCCTGAGTCTACGGGTGTGTTGGCTGCTGTTTACTTCTAGCGCAGCGCTGTACTTAACTTTTGTATACCAAGTTAACTGCATAGATGTGAACAGAGGATTAGAGCTGCTCAAGATGTCTGGCATGGGAGCTGAGGTAGAGACACGTGGACAGGCCAGGAGCACTGTGGATTCCTCAAAGACAATGTATATCATCTTTTGTTCCACATGGTAGGGTCTGTTTAGTGTGTGCATGACTGTTGTATAACAGAGGTAACTCTACCACCACTTATATACCCCAACCTCTTAACCTTACCTTATTAATTGAGACCACACCAAGGTTGGAGTTAACAAGGCCGTAGCAGCCTAATTTATTTAAACAAATATATATATTCAAATTAACATAAAACATTGAAACATCTGTTAATCAACCCATCAATCTCCTAGCGTTGGTCTTTGCAGGAACTTCATAACCATCTCTGGAAAAACAATACTGCACTGCGGTACCTCTCCAAGTGTATTAATAGGCCTCAAGCCGACATGCTGGCTCAGAGACAACCACTAACTGCAGTGCCCCCATTAACACTTTCCAGCTAATCTCCATTAGCTGGAAACCACCATCAGGACCCATAGCAACGATAGTTCCTGAACTCTTCCTTCTGAAATATCTTCCTTCCCCTGCAAAGACCAACACCCGCCACTGCCACGACATTGCAGGATTCAACGAACCTGTCCGAAATGAAAAGCAAGAAATACAAAACAGCCAAAAACAATGAACCCAAAGGGAGGGTGGGCGGGAACTTTTCCCAAAACTGTGATGACTCATAGGGAGGGGCCTCCCTTTTATCTCCTCTCCAACCCCTCCCCCCAGCACCAACCTGATACACTCCCTCTCCTGATACTATTACCCTGTTTCCCCAGTCATGTAAGCCCTCCGCCTATGTCATTTCATTTGCTTTGCTCCGGGCTTTTCTTGACTGTTGTATAACAGAGGTAACTTTACCACCACTTATATACCCCAACCTCTTAACCTTACCTTATTAATTGAGACCACACCAAGGTTGGAGTTAACAAGGCCGTAGCAGCCTAATTTATTTAAACAAATATATATATTCAAATTAACATAAAACATTGAAACATCTGTTAATCAACCCATCAATCTCCTAGCGTTGGTCTTTGCAGGAACTTCATAACCATCTGTGGAAAAACAATACTGCACTGCGGTACCTCTCCAAGTGTATTAATAGGCCTCAAGCCGACATGCTGGCTCAGAGACAACCACTAACCGCAGTGCCCCCATTAACACTTTCCAGCTAATCTCCATTAGCTGGAAACCACCATCAGGACCCATAGCAACGATAGTTCCTGAACTCTTCCTTCTGAAATATCTTCCTTCCCCTGCAAAGACCAACACCCGCCATAGCACCCAAAGGAAACACCTTACCTATGGGTGCCCCTCCACACCCGAAGTGCTCTCTGAATACCCTCTTGTAATCCGAACACCCACATGTCAATACCCATCTCATGCAAATACACCCCATCTGCCCTCAGGTATCTCCATTTCTCAAACTCCAATTCCACGTGCCTAACAGCCAATCCCCCATGCCTAACCATGAACTTGCTCACATCCCTATTAATCTTTCTCCTGGCCCTACTAACCCTTTCCACCAACCTGGCCATCCGCCATGTTGTACGAGCCACCATGTCCGACCAAAACAATGACCATGCCAGGAAAATCCCTCAATAACCGCCGCACATCGAATTTGATGTCCCACGTAATGTCCAACATGGACCTAACCCCCAAACCGTTGCCGCCCACATGCAAAAACGTCGGGCAGCCTGTCCCTTTTTTGCATACCGATGCACTTCAGTAACAATCCTACCCCATAACATCCCAGGGACTCCCAACCACGAATACAGCCTACCGTCTATAAAAACCCATATGCCTGCCTTCTTACCCAACATCACCCCTCCTGGCCCCCCAGAACACCTAGGAATGACCCATTATCCAGACCATTCCTGCCACCGATTCTGAAATTATAAGAGAGCAAAACCAACACCATGACCAAATAGTATTCCATACCACGCAGGGCCTAACATCAAACTCCTCCCCACCCTAATACTTCACAACCCAACCACAAGTTGAGGCCGAACTGCTGTCTGGGCCCTCCTTGATTCCCACCACCCAATACGCTTTTACCGAATCCACATCCAGTCCACTTCTGGCTGCCTCCGTAGCAGCCCCTATCCAAAATGAATGAGAGGAAAACTCCTTCTCTACCCACCCCAATGCCCGTAAACATTTTCTTACAAAAAATCATCAATATGAAAGCGCGATACAGTAGATCCATCTACATGAGGCACAGCAGTGATCCTGGCACTGGAGCACCTGTACCGACCTCCCTTTTACCCATTTGATCGGTCTTCGATCTACGCAAAAATAAAGCCAACCCGTCATCTCCACATATAACCTCGTGACCCCCAATTCCCCCATGAACCTTTTTAAGGACTGACCAACTCCTCTATCCGAAACACCCCAAAGAACGCTAACAAAAAGGGCCACCTTGAACAAGATGGCCTGGTATTCAGATCAACACATTCCCCCAAATATGCTACCATACCCCGCATCATGACAAAGGTTACTGGTCTCCTGGCATCCCTGCGGGCCACCGATCGCCGGTAACTCTTAATCGCCCGTCTCACCCCAAAATCTTGTGTGAAATTCGGTTGACCTTGCAAATTGAATAGGAAAGCTAAACCAGCTAACTTCATATTCACAGCAGGAGTGGACACCCCCTCTTCCCTATGCCTCAGCTGAAATACAACACCAGTAAACGAACTGCCAGGCCAGCTGACCCTTCACCAGCCTTTTGAACGAACGCCAGCCCTTCCTTCCATCCCCTTCAGATCCCTGAACGAAGCACCCCACAATTTCACCGCCAGCCCCACCGGAAACAATTCCAGCAACACTAAATTCTTCCTAACTCCCGCTTCAAGCCATGACCACGGCCATGGTCCAGCACTCCACTGACCCTGGAATAAAAAACCCCAAAACCCGTAGAGCCAACAGTATCTGTAATAATTTCCATGTCAAAATTGCTAACGGGCCCTAAAATCCATAGAGCCCGTCCGTGAAAGGATTCCCAAACAAAAAAGGTATGCCATACCCTCAAGTTCTCCCTGTGCGCTTTAACCAAGCGCACAACGCTCGTGGGAGACCTGATCCCGGCTGTACTTGCCAAAAACCAATGATAGAAAAACCCGCCCCCATTGGCCGAATGTGACATGCCAAATTCCGCTTACCCCTGAACGATTGCAGTACTCGCAGCTGACTTTGCATAAACTAATCACACCTGCAATTTCCCCTTTTAAATTCGCCAGCTTATCTACCGACAACCTGCGTTCCATTGCACCCGAGTCCAAGACAACGCCCAGGAACGTGATGACCGTGCTAGGCCTCCCCGTCTTCTCAGGTGCCACCGGAATTCCAAACCGGTCCGCTCTGTGTTCCCACGTAGCCAGGAGCCCCGCGCAGATTCTGGAAGAAGCTGGTACCATGCAAATGAAATCGTCCAGGTAATGGATGATCGAATTCCCGCCCGACACGTCCCTTACCACCCCTCCCACAACTGAGCTAAATTGCTCAAACAGTGCACAGGAATACATAGCAACACATCGGTGGGCATTGCATGACGCAAAATTACTCATTCCAATAACACCCCCAGCAACCGGAAGCTATCCGGGTGAACTGGGGGTAGCCAAAAAACTGATTCCACCTCCACCTTCGCCATCAATGCCCCCTTGCAGTAATGACGCACCCAACCCACCGCAGCAGCGAACGATGTACTACTCACCGAACATGTCTCCTGGTCAATGGCATCATTAACCGACCCCCTTTTGGAAAAGAAAGTGGTGAATCAACCTAAATTTGTTGGGCTCCTACTTTGGCACTACTCCAAAGAGGAAACTACCAAATCAGCAAAACAGTGCAGACGGAAAGGGGCCCTCCATGCGACCCCATGCAACTTCCCTACTAAGTTCCTCAGAAACTACATCTGGCTGTCGCATGGCCGATCACAAAGTGCAAGACACTGTGGAATCACCTCTAAAATACATGGAATCCTAACGCCAGCTGTGAAACCTGAATCCCGCAACTGAGCCACTTTCCAATCCGGATACCTACCGAGAAAACGGTCACATCCTTTTCACCATCACTGTGGTCCTCCCTCTTGTGTCCAGCCTCTCCAGCACGACCTATTCCTTGCTTGCAACCTCTGGACGACTGATGAGACCATCCACCCCTGAACACTAGTGCTTGTACCGGCACATCCCTCTGAATGTGCAGGTCCTAGCATTGTACTGCCAGCATAGCCCTTTTTTGTTGCCGGCCGCCTGTCCCTGAGCCGAAAGTCCACCGGCCTCCCCTGAAAATTAACTGGTGCGGAGCCCACGCAGCCGTCCTCAAGCACAGTCACAGGCTGATGTCCTTATGGTCCCATCTCAACGCCGGCCGGATAACTCTCCACTGACGAAAATGCTCAACATACCTCAGCCACTCCGTGCCCCCGTAAGCTCTATCCGCCTCCCCTATCAAATCCTAGTAACAAAAGAGTGCCGAACAGTATTCGGGGTTCTTTTTCCCCACTCACCCTTGCACTGACGGTAAAACTCCTGTAGCCAGTTGGCAAATGTCGTCGGGATCAACCGGTATCCCCTCTTCTCTCCGTCCTCCTTTGAATGATCCGGTTTAACCCTATCCAGTTAAAATTTTTGCTAACTGCAGCAGGGAAAAAATCTCCGCATACTCACCCTACCACATCTTTTCTCATACTTCAGGCTTCAAGTGTGCACCCAATGGCCCCTCATAGTAAACATAGACCTCGCATTTTGCAGAACCAGCTAGTCTGATGACTTCCTGTCTGCCCGCAGCTTCCCCCGCCAGCACCACCTTGGTCGTCCCCTGCGTAACCCCACCTGTGTTACCTGTGACAGGCATGTTGTCAAGGCCGGAACTACCGGAGCTACCGCACCCCCCAGCAAAATGGCTTGGCCGACTACTCTTGCTGGTGGGACCCAGGCTGACACCGGCCCAGCGGGGGCTCTATCCGCATGCCCCAACTTTTGCATCAATTCCTATGTCCCATCAAGAAAACCCAGTAACCCCGCAGCCCCCCAGCTGCCTCAGCCACCGCCGTCCTTCCCGCCGGACCCATCTGTCCTGCCCTCTTGCCCTATGCTAACAGACAATCCCTCATGATATAAGTGTAAAGGTGACTTACCGGGCTGCACAGGAGTTGCCCCATCAGCCGACCATCTGCTTTCCAACGACATTGCACTGCACTGCTGGAGGGGGGAGCAGCCTCTTCTTCCGACTCCCAGTTCTCCTGCCAACCTCTGTCCAGACCCCTCTTCCTCTTCTGATGAGAGCCCGCCAGGCATAACAGCACCAGCTGCCGATGGTTCCGCTGACCTCCGATCCCCCCCCGCATTGCGTACCCGCTCACCGGCTTCTGGACGGCCTTACCAGGACCAATGTGTGGGGCCTCAGTCCTGCTGGCCTCCGCTTGCCTGGAAGTCCTCCCCGGCTGTCCTCCACTGCTCCTCCTAAGGTCCCTTGGCTGTGCATAAGAAAGCCCGGGAACCCCTTTTGCTTTGTTCCTCAATGGTAGGCCTCAGGCCAACTGACGTAGCGCTAGGGGCGGGGCCCGTGCCCTCCTGTTTCCACCACCTAGTAGGCCGCAATGCCGCCCCGGAGCCCCCAGACTGTCCTCCTGGTGACCTCCTGTGCTGGAGGGGAGACCGCACAGGACTCCCCCCATCCCGCGCTGCTGCCCACTAGGCCGGGGGTCCCGTCGGGAGTCCCTGACAGGGTACCCCCCGACTGACGCTGTGGCCTAGAGTGACGGTCCGGTGAGAAAATCGCTCCAGCGGCCTGGGCCTACACGCCCGATTGCCCTACCTCCCCCCTGCAATGTCACCTGCTGCTGTTCGTGTTAGAATAAGCCCCAAAGTGTCCTGCAGCCAACCGGAGACCCTGAAACGCTGCTTCCTCCCTGAGCTGGGCCAAGAGCTGCTCCACCTCTGACATGCTTCTGCTGAACTTTTCCCAAAACTGTGATGACTCATAGGGAGGGGCCTCCCTTTTATCTCCTCTCCAACCCCTCCCCCCAGCACCAACCTGATACACTCCCTCTCCTGATACTATTACCCTGTTTCCCCAGTCATGTAAGCCCTCCGCCTATGTCATTTCATTTGCTTTGCTCCGGGCTTTTCTGGTATTTGGGCTGCTTGCCTGTCTGTAACCTGGGAGCTGCAATGTGATTTTGGCACCCCTCCCTCTCCCCCTGTTCCCTTCCTCCCTATTCGCGGTGGATGGAGGTGGTGGTTTGGGCGGGTTTGCCCCTCAGCACATTGGCGCCACGTTAGCGGTCGGTGTGTGCGACATCTTTTGATCTCGCACAGCATGAGCAGGGTTTTCTTTCCATCCAGTATGGGCGGATTCTTTTGCTCTGTCAAAAATGCCTTCCCTTCCTTGCCACTCCCACATGACGCTGGGCGGGACACGTTGTATCAGCTGGGAGCAAGGCTACATGCCCATGGACGTTTTAAAAAAACGAGCTGCAAAGCTAGTAACGACGCTGGGAAAAAAGCGGCATTAAAAACGCAATTTTTTTCACGTTTTGCATTGGCGTCAATGGCCGTTTAGCCACGCTAACTTTCAGCCGCATTTCTCTGTCTTTATCTATTGCACACGGTGGACCCAGCATTACACCGGGAGATCACGTCGAGTCAACATTGGAAGAAGAACAGAGGGAGAAGACCCAGTAAAAGAGCAGAAGATAGCGGAGAGAGAGGAGAAGAACCGGAGAGGGGAGAAGACCCAGCAAAAGAGCAGCGGAGAGAGGAGAAGAACCAGGGCTGCTTTAAAAAAATACTTTAAAAACCTGTGTAGTGTGTTTATTTTTGACAGTTTTTGTATTTAGGTGATTGGGTAGGGGTATGATGTACCCCATACTCATTCACCTATGGTGGGAAGCCGTGATCTGGGGGGCCCCTTGTTAAAGGGGGCTTCCAGATCACGATAAGTCCCCGCCCACAGACCCCGACAAACACCGGGCAAGTGTTGTTGGGAAGAGACTCTTGTCCTCATCAACAGGGGACAAGTTGCTTTGGAGTGGGGGGGCGCAGGGGCCCCCTCTGCCCCAAAGCACCCACCCCCCACGTTGAGGGCATGTGGCCTGGTATGGTCCGGGGGTGCGCTCGCTCGCCTCCCCCTTTCCTGACCTGCCGGGCTGCGTGCTCGGATAAGGGTCTGGTATGGATCTTGGGCGGGAACCTCACGCAAAATTTTGTCAGGGTTCCCCTGCAAGATTCTCAGCACACAAGTCGCACCGCAAGTCGGATCATCTTGATCCAACTTCTGGTGCGACTTCTAGTCAAATCAATGGGCTCCCATAGGGAACCATTGATTTTGAATAGAGACAGAGAAACGCTGGACGGTGCATAACGCTGTGTATACAGCGTTAAGCCCAGCTAAATCACGTTTAACACCTTTTAAAGGCATTTGGCGGTTTTACAGCTCTAGCGCTGGAGCCTCAGAATGCACTGGTCCTGGGTTTTTTTTTTGGAGCTTAAAAACGCCAATGCCACTTACAGCTCAAAAACGCCATGGAGGGCATGAGGCCAAAGTTTAACATGGAGAGGCATTTTTAAGTTGCAAAAAACGCTCAAAAAAGCGGCTGTAAAAACGTCCGTGGGCATGAGGCCTTTAACTTGCTTCCCAGTTCCATGTGAACCAACAAGGTAAATCATCACAGGTTCTACCTATATTCTTAGCACTATGTCTTTCTTTCCCTTTTGGTTTCTACATCATCTCACCGAGGGTATGTTTCTTTCCTTTCTTTCTTTCTCATACTCAGTTGTTTTTTGAGTATTTGCTCTTTCATTTATGCTTAGTTTTTCCCTTCATCTGACTTGGTGTATGGGCTTTTCACACTTCTCATCAACAATATTATACATTTAATATATACTACTGATTTTAATCCACAGAAGTGTTATTTCACTGTCACCTATACTTGCACATTGCCTTTGGGGAATCCACAGTGCTCCCGGCCTGTCCACGTGTCTCTTCCTCAGCTCCCATGCCAGACATCTTGAGCAGCTCTGATCCTCAGTTCACATTTATGAAGTTGACATCACCATTGCATTCGCCCCTTAAGAGTTGCTATACCCCAACGAAACGCATCGGTTCTACATAGATGCATGATGTCCATAGAGATGATTTTATATGTTTGTTTTTTTTACATTGTTTCACTCAAGACTTTTAAATACCATTCAGCCCTTCCAGTGGCCTATGTTGTTTAGGACTTGTCTTACACCCATGATATGCCAAAGTACCATGGTGTCAATATGTATATGTGGTTTATAGCATGCCTTACGTTTATGCAATCTTGTGTATGCACTTTTTGTGATTGAGTATGCTGTACATGACCTCATAAAGGTACAGTAAAAAATGTTTTTTGCAATGACTGCTTTTTGGAATATATCTCTCATTTAAAGTCCCAGAACCCCCCCTTTTTGTGTTCATATATAGGGATGGAGTCACATGGGTGAATGTGTCTCATATAAAGTCCCAAACTATTCGTAGTATCTTCTAATACAGTACTTCATCAAGTATATGAAAATTCAGTTCAAATTCTTTT
This sequence comes from Aquarana catesbeiana, assembly GCF_042186555.1. Taxonomy (NCBI): domain Eukaryota; kingdom Metazoa; phylum Chordata; class Amphibia; order Anura; family Ranidae; genus Aquarana; species Aquarana catesbeiana. Next base: position 96,204,020 of record NC_133332.1, read on the forward strand.
TTCATATTTTCAAATCTATAGCTTTCTTTGAAATAATACTTGGTGATTCTGCCAAGAAGGTCCTTGTTCAGGTACTTTCTGTTATAGGGTGACAATGCACTCTTCCTGTCTCCCAGTTGTGCTCCTGGGTTGTCACCACGTCAAACTTCAATCCAGTGGAGACTACAAGTGGCTGTTTCAACACACATTACGCAGGTGTGATCCACTGTAATTATCAGAAAACCCACCCTAATGCCCTGTACACACGGTTGGATTTTCCGACGGAGAAAGTGCGATCGGATTGTGTTGTCAGAAATTCCGATCGTGTGTGGGCTCCATCGGACTTTTTCCGTCGGAATTTCCGACACACAAAGCTTGAGAGCAGGATATAAAATTTTCCGACAACAAAATCCAATCCTTTAAATTCCGATCGTGTGTAGACAAATCCAACGCACAAAGTGCCACACATGCTCAGAATAAATTAAGAGACGAAAGCTATTGGCTATTGCCCCGTTTATAGTCTCGATGTACGTGTTTTACGTCACCGCGTTCAGAACGATCGGATTTTCCGACAACTTTGTGCGACCGTGTGTATGCAAGACAAGTTTGAGCCAACATCCGTCGGGAAAAAATCAGATGGATTTTGTTGTCGGAATGTCCGTTCAATGTCTGATCGTGTGTACAGGGCATAAGAAATGCCGTGCGTCCATCTCTAGAGTGAACGTAGGTTGGAAGGAAGTGGCTAAGCAGTATCCTCATAGCTGTATATATACAGTGTGAGCTGTAAGGCACTGATGCTTGTGACTGATAGTCTCAGGAGATTGGAGTGAGATTTGATGATTTCATTACTATAATGCTCGCTGTTCTGCTTGCTGATGGCTCTGACATGAGGAAGAAACGTCCTGCCTCTACCAAGATGGCCACCTCCTTAAATAGACAGTGCAGAACAAGACTAGGGATGGTCCCTATGTTCGAGTCGAACAATTTGGGGTGTTCGCAGCAAATTCAAAAGCCATGGAACATCCTTTAAAAGTCTATGGGAGAAATCAAAAGTGCTAATTTTAAAGACTTATATGCATGGTATTGTCATAAAAAGTGTTTGGGGACCCGGGTCCTGCCCCAGGGAACATGTATCAATGCAAAAAACAGTTTTATAAAAACAGCCGTTTTTTCGGGAGCAGTGATTTTAATAATGCTTAAAGTGAAACAATAAAAGTGTAATTACAAAGGAGAGGTGCATAAACAAGGCCTAAAACAGCACCTGCTCAGCGCCAGATCAATCCTAAAAACCCGTTAGCAGAAATACGTAAATCCTTGAAATATAGCAATCCCAATATTTACAAGGTGCTAAGCAGCTGTTAAAAAGAGCAGAGAAAAAATGCACAGTGGTATAGAAATAAATGGTTCAAATACTAAAATATTAAAATACCAAAACAGCGCTAAAAATTAGTAAACGTGATAAAAAATGCAATATCACAACGTGTGGTTAATCCCACACGTAAAAGTCTATAAGCAGTAGATGGTAAAGCAGACAGTTCATAAGAAGTTTTTTTATTGTAGATTATAAGTGGTCTGAAGGTGCACCTTTCACCATAAAACGTGAACAAATTCCACCTTGTGTAGCACACTCCCCCAGGGGGTCAAACTCACCAGACTCTCAAGATAAGTCAGCGTTATGGTAGAATGAATTACAGCCACTCAGATTCTAAGTCCAAATCACCATCAAGGTTCACCAGTATAGGGGCTCCAGAGTTTGTGTCATAAAATACAAGAAAGTCGGCACATAGCGTAACCTCGTTTATTTAAGACAAAAACCCCCATAAACAAGCGGACCCCTTAATAAAACTGCATACATCAAGATTAAAAACACAAGCAAGTTATAATGTGTGACCCAGAGGGCGCTATCACCATAATCAGCCATCCAGGATAGATCCAGCGTTTCCTTGCAGATAGCTGTGGATACTTCTGGCTGGGCGGTGGAGAGCGGTGGAGCGCACAGCGTCATTTCCAGGATGTCGTGTAGGTCACGCCCTAACCGGTTTAGTCATTACGGATTTCCACAGAAGACCCTTTAAGTGCGATATGGATTTTAAGGAGAACCCCGCGCCAACATTTTTTTAAAAAATGGCGTGGGGTCCCCCCAGAAATCCATACCAGACCCTTATCCGAGCATGCAACCTGGCAGGCAGCAGGAAAAGAGGGGGGACGAGAGAGCGCCCCCCTGAACCGTACCAGGCCACATGCCCTCAACATTGGGAGGGTGCTTTGGGGTAGCCCCCAAAAGCACCTTGTCCCCATGTTGATGGGGAGAAGGGCCACAACCCTTGCCCGGTGGTTGTGGGGGTCTGCAGGCGTGGGGGCTTATCGGAATCTGGAAGCCCCCTTTAACAAGGGGACCCCCAGATCCCGGCCCCCACTGTATGAAATGGTAATGGGGTACAAATGTACCCCTACCATTTCACAAAAAATGTGTGAAAATGGTAAAAAAAACACAGTACATGCCTTGGGACAAGTCCTTTATTAAAAAAATAAAACTGTCCCACGGAGTCTTCTTCTTCTCGCGCCGTAATGACCGCTCTCAGGTGACAGCTCTTTTATAACTGAGGGCAGGGCCACCCCCCCTGACACACGGGGACATCCCTATGTATTGTATTAAGACAATACCATGCATATAAGCCTTTAAAATTAGCACTTTTGATTTTTCATGT